>NC_077238.1:11254792-11554792 GCF_947179165.1 Solanum dulcamara
CAATAAATTAAAATTTCCTTATTGATCTAAGTTATTTCGACGCAAGTGGATCATTTATAATGAAGAAAATGAACTTCAAGAGAATAATTTAAGATTTTTGCAAGAGTGAAATCATGTCCACCTACATTATCAATTTTAACGTCCTATATAACCGATTTGTCTTTTCAATAGTTTAAAATTCTTTTTCATGAACAAATGATTTTTGAATGGAGGATGAAATTTGAAGTTACTGTTAAATAAATAATTTATCAACTTAATTGTTTAATTAGAGTTGAAATGAAAAATAAAAAAGAAAACTAGGGGCGGTCCATTTATCTAGTGAGCATGCTAGCTATGGCTTCATTCGAAATTAATAACTTAGATTTAATCACTATATAAGTAATAGATTTTAAATCTAGTAAATTGAATGAGACATGTTCTTTTTCTGTTATGGTACACACTGAATAAATCCGCTTATGTAACGCAAATATTGGTGAAAATTCAATGTCTCAAAAATTTAAGGGCTCCTCCGCAAGGTTCGTCCATGGAGAGTGAGTCAGGACCTAAGATCAGGCCAAAAGGCGTAGTCGATGGATAACAGGTGAATATTTTTTTACTACCCCTTATTAATCTCGAGGGACAGAGGAGGATAGGTTAGCCGAAAGATGGTTATTGGTTCAAGAACGTAAGGTGTCCTTGCTTTTTCAGGGTAAAAAGGGGTAGGAAAAATGCTTCGAGCCAATGTTCGAGTATCAAGTGCTACGATGCTGAAGTAACCCATGTCATACTCCTAGAAAAAACTTGAACAACTTTAAACAAGAGGGTAATTGTACTCGAAACCGACAAAGGTGGGTAGGTAGAGAATACCTAGGGGTGCGAGACAACTCTCTCTAAGGAACTCGGCAAAATAATTTCGTAACTTCTGGAAAAGGGGTGCCTCCTCACAAAGGGGGTCGCAGTGACCAGGCCAGGGCGACTATTTACTAAAAAACAAGTCTCCGCAAAATCGTAATACCATGTATGGAAGATGACGCTTGTCCAGTGTCGGAACGTCAAGGAATAATTCTTAAACTACATAGGAGATGTAAATCGCACTAGGCAAATCAGGTGTGACAAACTCTATTGAGAAAGCGTTGATTAGAGGAATCAGTCATTGGCCTCTCTTACAGAATACCACGTGTTGCACTAACTTAACCACCCTTGTTATTATTATTATTATGACCGTCTTTATTTGGAGATTTGACCCAAGTGGTCCCTTCATCCATCTAAGGCCACTCTACTCATGCATACACCATGATAAAAACTTTAGGTCATGTACCTAAATTTTGATTTTTGACATAAAGCTTTTACCTAATAATCTCTCTTTCTTTTTCACTTTTTATGATTGAATTGGTGACCAAAATGAAAATGGGATTTATTTGTGCAAAGAAGTTGACATCACTAAAGTCAATAATCAAAGTGGCTATTTACGTAAACTCAAAACATCCTCATCAATACCCCCCCCCCAAACACACGTGGAAGATTGTCTCAAATTGGGCCCTTTCACCAAATGGTCCAATTTTTCATGATTTGGACCTCTCATTTTTGTCTTTTTTATTGATTGGATTAGAAATTTGGACCCACTTTCCAGAAAATTCAATTTGTTCTGGACCTGGACAAAGGCTAGCATATACAAGAAGGATAAGTATTGGAGTAGTTAGTTTCAACCATATTTGATGTCTTCTTGGAACACCCAACTTGAACGAGTAAAACTTGATGTAATGTCACGAGTCATTTGGTAGCTGGTTAGAATTATGTATGTATTATTAATATAAATATTAATTGTGTATGTATTAGTTATACATGTATTAGCTATTGAATCTTCTACCTCACATAGGATAATACGTTAATTCCCTCATAACTTAAACATGTATTAGTTATGTGGATTTTTAAATTGCAAACAAAATGTCGTATTTATTTCATACATAAATAACTTACTTTTTAATTAGCTATCAAATATTGTTTAACTTATACAGAAATGAATACATAGACAAGTCACATCTTTACTAGCTACCAAACGACTCATTTTAGAATTTCGACTAATTCGAATAAGATCTATTAAAGAAAAAACGATTCCACTCATAGGGCTTGAACCCACGAACATTTGATTAAAGGTGCGACGAGTCTTATTCATTACGTAATAACCTTTGGTGGTTTACTTTTAACCAATGCCTTTTCTTTCTTTCTAGAAAGGAAAAATAGTCTCAAAATGTTGGCATCATGATTTGTCACAAGCCATTTAGCTAGTGAAAATTAAGGAGGAAAGTGAGAATGACCTTTAAATTCTGAATGAGACGCGCTACAATACGCTAGAAGAAATCATTCCGCCTATTTAAAATCAATCTGTCAAGATCCAAATTCGAATTAATTTATAATTTATTTCCTCATTTTTTGGTACAATGTAGAACAAATTGAAAGAAAAAAAAAACAATTGTGGAAAAAAATCCATTTTTTCTATCCTTATTTTGGGTCTGTCTTTATTTATTTTGTTAATCTTCTGTTCATAACTGTTAGGACACTTCTGTTGAAATTTTCTATATGAAAAATGGCTGCTTCCTAAAATTATACCACCTTTAATTATCACAAAGCATATCATCCAGATTAATTTTCTTAGAGTTAGCTTCTTAACCCTTTGTATTACTTTTTTTAATTTAAAAGTTAACACATTTAGAAAGTATATGAAGTACCTAACCACAATTATTCAAATGAAAAAAACATACAAACCTGATAAAATAGTTATTGAGATTTTACTAGCTCTTCAATGATAATTGTGATTGGCATTCCTTGTTGTTTTAATAAAAAAATATAAAAGAAGAATTAATCTAAATAGCAAGCACGTATACCCAGTAGCTTAAACTAAAAACAACCAATAGAGATAAATTATATATATATATATATGTATAATTTATATGTATATCAATGTATAATCTATGTATGACGGGTTAGGAAAAGTAAATCCGGTCGACTATTTAGGTAAATAGTAATTTTTCACATATTCAAATTTATTAGTGCTTGAAAAAAATATATTCTATTGGTGCTACTTTCAAGGAGTCTTCATTTTATAAGAAGTTAAGAGTAAAAAAAAAAAAGAAAGTGAAAATGGTGTTGGTTCAAGAATTTTCTACTTATCAATGATTTCTTAGCCATTGATATCAACTTAGTGAGGGGGACCAACTAAGTGTCAATGAAAAGGATAGAAAATGTTTGCTCCATGGAATTTCTACTTGAGTATTTGGAAACCTTAATGCTGATATATAAAGGAACACTTCTGAAAGAAAAAATAAAATGAAGGTCAATAATTATGTTGCTTTTTACGTTTGGCATATTTATTTTTGGACCATTCCAAATTATCACCATAAGAAAACACCTTTCACATAATTCTTTTTTTTTTTGGAAAGTATTGATAGCCACTTAAAGGGGTCACACTTTTAGAATATGAGATATAGTACTAACATATTCTTTTTGTTGCATTTATTGAGTGAAGTCTCACAAGTGTGAATTAGTAAAATATTTCCAATGATTGTGTGTAATTGATAAAGTTACTGCCATGTGACCAGGAGGTCAGGGTTCAAGCCTTGAAAACAGCCTCTGACAAAAATGCAAGATAAGGCTGCGTACAATAGACCCTTGTGGTCAGGCCCTTCCCCAGACCCTGCGCATAGCGAGAGCCTTAGTGCACCGGGCTGTCCTTTTTATTGTGTGTAATTAAAGTACTATTAATTCATTGGACTTACATAAAAATTAGAAATTGGGAAAGCTTCTACTTCAAGTACCTTAGCATGAAAGCATGAGAGGAAAGCAAAAAAGAGAGGTAAAAAAGCATATTTTATTTTTATGTTGCCCATATGTAACTCACTGTTCTATTTAGGCTTATAGTCCACAGAGATTTAATACTTCTACTTGGCTACTTCCATGTAACCAAATCATATTAAAAAGTCAAGCCCATTTTCAAGGCTGCACATACAAGAGCACATATACACATTTTGACTCTAGAGATATAGTAATATGGATTACTCTTGAGAAAAAAATAAGATAGTTGATGAATATTCAGGTTGCAAGACATTAAACCAACTTTCTAAAGCTAAATTATCTATGGAAAAACTATCTTGATAACACAGGCTCATAGGGAGAATCAACTAGTGTAATGCTGGGATATTTCGAACACCATTAAGTAACCCCGTTAGCACGAATAATGGATAAAAAATGAAGAGAACTCAAAAATAGTATCTCAAAACTCATATCTTAAAAGAGGATTACAAAAAAACATCAGCTAACAACAGGATGATCTCTATACAGTCAGAAAGTTGCTCCAGCATTAATTTGACTATGCCTAGGCATCCACTTCCCTGCATTGAAGATATGTGTATGGAACCTCAATATGCCTGAAGCAGGATTGAACATCAAAATTTCAGTGAACTTATTCATCATCAGATGAATCTGAATCAGCTGCCATCCTCGCATCGTCTTCAACAGTTGTGTCCTGCATGAACATCAGATGACATTGATCATTCGCAAAGAGGGAGATTATCCTACCACCCCTAATAAGCATAAAGGTCCAATCATTAGGATTATTAACTAATAAGAATTGTGAGTATGAAAAAAAGTTTTAAATCTAGGAGAACACTTCACTATATATTAATATGTTGGACCCCCCCCCCCCTTCTTAATATAATAATATAATGATTCATAAACAGGAGCTTCTCCTATGTCGTGTCAAATTCGAAAGCATGGTGTCTCATAAATTCAGAATCTTAGGAGTAAGTTATCCTTACCGGATTCTTATCCCAGTCCTTTAACTTGGGATTAGTCAGCATGTAATTATCACGTAGAGGAGCCCACGAGGGACCTTCATCTTCCAAAGAATTGGATGCACCAGCCTGCATGAAATTAAACTACAGAATAAGGGACAAAAGGCAATAACCTGAATGAAAATGACTGGCCTGCATAGGGTGAATCTTGAAAAAGTTCTTTTTTTGGACAAGAACTTGAAAAATATCAAGTCCCCCATGTTCAAGTTGTTTCTTCCTTCCTACTCACAAAATGATTGGTAATTGTAATGAAGCATCACAATATATAACATTATTTGATGAATCTTTGATTTATGAGAAACTCATCCAAATGTGAAGCAAATGTAACAATGAAAAAAATTATATTAAATATAAATAAAGAACGAACTATAGACGGCATGAAAATACTTTTTTTTGATACAAGTCATTTTGGCTCATCCCTTCCCCTCCACCAGACTCAAAGAACAAAAGAAAATGATGGCCCAAGACAAGATTACTATACGAAAAGATATTACAAAATAATGAGAGAAAATTTCCCAAATGTTCATAATTCTAAGAGAGAGAAAAAAAATTGACCTTTGATACAGTTGTTTGTGATGGTGTCTTGCCCAATTCAGAGAAAAAGACTTCTCTTCGCCGCTTCTTTATTGCTGTACATCAGAAAATAGAAGTTATTGTATTGGATACAAAATAACAGCTCTTAAGGTTAATTTTTTCCAAACTATTCCCAATTGAATTATCAAGAATTTGTTATCAATTGCAGTTTTAAAGATGAAAACTTGCAGTTGGTTCCATTCTTACTTCTATCATGTGAACAGTGAAACGGCATGTGCAGAGTTCTCAGTTTTTTTAAGAAACAATCATTTTTTATAAAGAAAATTGAGAACTAATCATATAATCCATGTATCAGTATTCTGCCCTTACCTTTCTCATCTTTTGCCCTTGAGGGATTTAAGCCTTTTTGAGCATGTTGTGCTTTGTTAACCTGTATCACATACACAGATAAATTTGAGCTCGCTGAAAGTAGCAAAAAACCTTTTATAAAACAGAAGCATTAAATTTGAAATGTGTACGGCAACTTACAGCATTGAATAACTTGACAACTGATAGTCCCATAAAGCCCATAAAAATCAAGGACCAAGTTAGTTAGAGGGTCTCATAGAAAGGTTATTCATGCATTTGTAATACTAATATAAATTCCGAAACAAGAAGAAGAAGTTGATTACCTCCCTTTGTTGCAACTCCTATCAGAGACTTTTCATAGGAGTCCAAGAAATTTTCAGGTTTCACATGTCCCTTCTCTCTTATCTTTTACACAGATGTCAAAGTTTAGAACAAGACCCATCCATACACTAAAAAAAAGAAACTTAGCAATTAAATGAAACCAGACAGAATTACCAAGTGTTTTTCCTTTTTTGCCTCCCCCTTAACCTTTCGGTCTACATCTTCTTCAGCAAGCTTCTCCGCAACAAGCTTCTTGTGTGCTGATAAGACAGGGCCCTGCAGGTTAGGTTCATCAAACCCACATATTTACCATAAGTTTCTCCTAACACTTCCTATCTGCAGTTAGTAAGAGCTTTTATTGTATAAGTTCATTAGAATCTAGCTTACATACTAGTAATTGAATACATGCATTGAAAGGGGTAGAAAGCAGGTCGCTCACCAGTATATCATCAGAAGCAGACTTCTTTAGTATCTTCTTGAACGCCAATCTGAATGCGTTACAACCATCTATGAACTTAGTAATTCCAGGCTGAACTTCCCCATCTTCATCTTCGGATATCTCAATTTCCTCATTGACATCCTCTTCTCCATCATCTGCCCATTCCTCGTCAAAACCCTCCTCCTCTTTACGATATGATGTGGATTTATTTCTACTATATGATGTGGGTTTCTCTTTACCATATGATTTAGGCTTCTCTTTACCATAAGATTTGGGTTTCTCTTTACCATATGATGTGCGTTTAGCTCTAGTTACAGGGGCAGGCTCCACATCATTATCATCCTCATTATCGGAGTTATAGTCTCTTGCTCTCTTCTCGAAAAGCTTCTTCATTTTGTTGTCTATTTTTACTCTTTTTTCACTAAATGACACACCCTTTTGCTTCTTCTTTCCCTTACCTCCTTTCTTCCTGTGCTCCATCTTTCTTTTCCTAAAAAAATTTCCAGCTACTGAAACCGACTGCAATTCTTCAGCCATAATGTTCAATCCTACGTTTACACAGCTTAAGCTGCAGCATGAGAAATTAGGGTCAATTTCATCTATATGCTCATTCTGCAACTTGAAATCTTAATTAACCACAAGATTTCTTACAAGAAGAAAAAGAAACAGCACACAAAAACACAACCTAGATAGACATAAACATAAATTACTTTGTGTAGACTAGAGCAGCTGCATAATTAAGGGTTTATTCGTTTAAACTAATCAAATTTAGCTTCAAATACTCTGCATCCCCTACAATGTATTCCTTTTATCATTTTAATTTGAGAAATTTATAAGCAACAGTTTCCATGAGAATCAATACACACCAAGGGCGGCTCAACCCTAAAAGATAAGCCAAAACCCCCCAAATTCAGTTCGAAAAAGGAAGCTCAACATACCGAAGATGCACAAAAAAAGGAATAAATTCGACCGATTAAACGAAGAACCAAAAGCACTGAGCAGAAAAAAGATGAAGGAGATACATACCGCAATAGCACACTTGGGAAGAAACCCTAAGTAGAATATAAAAAAAATATGTATTTATTGGTATAGTTTGTTGCTAACGTTTTACTAATTACTATGCACATATTTTTGAAATTTTAATATTGACTTTGTAAGATTGCTGAGATGTTTTATTAAACATTTCAAGCTCAAATTAATTAAATTATCAATTAATTAAATTTAAATATTTTAATTTTAAATATCTTTTAAAGGTAATAATCATTATAATATAAATTTTTGTAATTTAAAGTATTACGAAATATTATATTAGAAAAATAATAATACTCTAATTGGTATATTCAATGAAGTGAAGTCTTATTTTATTTTAAAACACTGGTATAATAATTTTGATAGTTCATTTAACAATTAATTCTATTAAAAAAAATTAAAACTATAATCAATAAGAGAGATTTAAACATTTTTATTGTTATGTAACGTATAACAATTTATATATATTTATGTCTTTTTTTATTAAGGTAACTTTGTATTAAAATCAGTATTTAGATAGGATTGAAAAAGCCAATTTACAAATGTAATAGATACAGAATATACCAGATTAAAATCCTAGGATATCTAGGATTGATTAAGTATCACTCGAAAACAGTTTAGTGCACCAAAAACATAAAAACAAAATGCATTTTAGCTTAATATCCTGTACTAAACTCCCTCTATCCTCAAAACATCTATAATTTCCTTACTCTCAAATAGTCCACCAAATACATGATGGGATGATCCTTCATCTTTCTATGTTTCCAGCATCCGCTCCTGCTTCCTTCCAGCTAAAAAGAGTGTCAGCAATTTTGTTTTGCATTGTCCAGACTATGTCTTTGAGATTGATGAAAATCTTTCATAGTTGATCTGTAATACTGCAGTGTAGGAACAAATGGTTTACTGTCTCAGTTTTCTTTTCACAAAGAAAACATCTAAAGCAGAGAGCAATATTCCTTTTGATCAAATTTTCATGTGTCAAAACTACTTCTTTAGCTAGAAGCCAGGTGAAACAAAATACTTTATAAAGCATCTTAGTCTTCCAAATATGCTTCCAAGGCCAGCTAGTAATATGTGGCTCTACCTGGCTCAAAATTCTATACCTTGAGTTGACCTTATATGCTTCACTTACATGTCTACTCCACCATAGGCAATTTGTATCTTCTTGTAATCCTTGAAAACTCTCAAATTGGTTAAACAGTTTCACAATTCTAGGTATCTCCCAATCATTCAACATTCTTCTGAATCTAAGGTCCCACCCTTGTTGTGTCCACATATCGACAACTGATTTATATTGGTCTGAGGCTATAACAAATAAATCTGGGAACAAGTCTCTAAAGCTCCTTGTCTCGATCCATTTATTTTCAAAATCTAGTCTTGTTCTCATTAACCACTCTGATGTGGAAGTGATTTTTGAGAAAAAGCCAGTAGCTTCTGATAGACCTCCAAAGACTGATCCCATATGGAGTATTGACCTCCTTGGAGACTAGTTGTCCTCTTCCCCATACTAATTCTTTGTGGCTCTGCTCTATAGTGTTTGAGGTGCTTATGAATATCTCCAGAGTCATTTAATTTTCAAAGCTTTGCTATGATGCTTCAAATTTATGATGCCAAGTCCACCTTGTCTCTTGCTTTTGATGATTTCCTTCCACTTGACTAGGTGAAAAGCTCTTTTTTCCTTATTTCCTTGCCAAAAAAAGGATATGTTGATTCTAGCCAGCCTTTGAATGACTCTAAAAGGGATTGGAAATAGGGAGAGCATATAAGTAGGCAAAGCATCCAAGGCAATATTAATCAAAGTGAGTTTACCTTCAAGGGACAAATACTGAGATTTTTACCTTGTCAATTTCTCCTCACACTTCACCAATATGGAGTCCCAAATCCCTTTGAATTTTGATTTTGCTCCAGAGGCATACCTAAATATACTGTTGGTAGGTTGTCCACTTTCCCACCTAGGATAATAGCCAGCAGCTCCATATTAGGCACCTGATTGATGGGACAAATGTGGCTCTTCCTCCAGTTGATGTGAAGACTTGAGATCACCTCAAACAGAATTAGTATCATTTTCAAGTACTTCAATTGTTCCTCTTCTGTCCTACAAAATATTAAAGTATCATCAGCATACTAAAAATGAGTGATTTTCATTTTTTGGTCATCGATTCTGTCCATTTTAAAACTTTTGATCCATCTGTTAGTAATGGCCACTTTTATCATGCTGTTAAGACTTTTCATGACTAAAATAAATAAGAACGAGGAGATGGGGTCCCCTTGTACGATCCCTTTCTAAGCATTGAAAAGGCCTTCAGGGCCACTGTTGACAAGAATGGAGAACTTCACTGTTGAGATACAAAATCTCACCCAGTTGACCCATTTAGCACCAAAACCCATTTGCATTAGGACTTGGAAGATAAATTCTCAATTGACATGATTATAAGCTTTCTCTTAGAAATTCTTGAATCAACTGCTTCATTGGCTATCAACACAGTATCCATAATTTGTCTGCCTCCTATAAAGGCCATCTGTTGTGGGTCTACCAATGTGACCACCATCCTTTTCAACCTTTTTGTCAAGACTTTGGAGATCAATTTGTAGAAACTCCCCAGTAGACTAATTGGACTGAAATCTTTTAACTATTTTGCCCCTTTCTTCTTGGGTATCATGTCTATATAGGTAGCATTGAAACTTTTTTCAAACATCATCTTAGAATGAAAGTTGTGAAAATCTTAAGAACCTCCCAACACTTGATGTCAAAATCTATCGTATATCTATTTGGGCTTGGGGCTTTGTCTGTTGCACAAATCTTAAGACAGATATAAACTTCATGTTCTCCTTGCAAAACTTCTTTTTCAGCATCTGTAATTCTAGGACAATTGCTAATGTTTTCAGTAGGCCTCCATTCTACCTTCTCTGAATAAAGCTTACTATAAATTTTGACTATCTCTTCTTTTGTTCTTGTTAGTCACAATAGTCTCCCCTTGCACTTCTAGTTTGTCAATGTGGTTGTATCTCTTATGGGCATTTGCTGATTAATGAAAAAATTTGGTGTTTTTATCACCCTTTTTAATCCATAGTTCCCTTGATTTCTGTCTCCATAGATTCTCCTCGTTTTAAGGACTTCTTTCAGCTTTAAATATAACTCAATTTTTTAGCAACTCTCTCTTCTGTCAAGATTCTTGAGTCCAGATCTGCCATTTAGTTAATCAATCTTGAATTTTAAAGTTTCAGATTCCCTTGATCACATCTACTCTATTTATTGAGCTTTCCTTTGAGGGATTTAAGTTTAGAGGCTAAGATGTAATCAAGTCTCCTCGAGAACTCAAAAGAATTTTATGAGTCACTAACTTTGTCCACTAATTTTTTTGTGTGTAAACCACCAATTCTGAAATTTGAAATAAGATTTTGGGACCTCTGAGCTACTACATTGAATTACAATAGACATATTATCAGAAATCAGCCTCTGTAAAGGCACTTGTTTTATGTTACAGAAACTTCTATCCCATTCGGATGAGAAAAAAAATATGTTTATCTTTGAAGCAACCTCTTCATTATCTCCCTCAAACCATGTGAAGAGCCATCTTCCTACTGTGTGTCAATCAATTCCATGTCCTCTTTGAAGTTAGAGAACTCTACCATTATTGAAGTCCTTTTGTTGCAGTTCCTTTTTTCGGAGTGAAATCTGCAGATATTAAAATCTCCACAAATTGCTCAAAGACCTTCTATCAATCCTCTCATTGCCCCCAGTTCATCCCAAACTAACCTCCTTTCTATTTTTTCATTAGGTACATATACGCTAGAGATATGACAAGAAAATTCCCGTAAAACTGCCTCAAATTTGCATGTCAGGGAATAAGCTCTTATCTGTAGCACTTTTCCCTTCCTAAACCTACAATTCCACATCATGATTATTCCTCTCCTGATACCACTTGATTCCAAATAAATAAATTTTGTTCACCTTCCTCCCCCGATATGTTTAATGTGATCCTTACAGATCCTTCTAATTTTATTTCTTGTAAACATACTATGTCTACTTTCCAGTCTAAAAGTTGGTTCTTGACGATTATTTTCTTCCCCTGATCATTCAACCCCCTCACATTTCATAAAACTATTTTTAGCTTAATTAGTCATACTGAGTTTTTTCCTTTTCTTTTGATCTATCTCATCCACTTTTGAATTTTGCATCAAAGATAATCAGATTTTTCAGCTCTAACAAGTATTTGCTTCTGATTTTCTTGATATTTGTGATTGATTTCATTCTTCTTGCTTGCCTACTCCCATCAATTTGCATAAATAGTTCAAGAGTTTCTTTCTCATGGCCTTTATAATCAATTCTGAACATCGTACTGAATTTTAATAAATTATTTTTAACCCAAGCAGTTGCTTCAAACTCTTTTTCTAAAACAACTTCATTCTGTTTTTCTTGTAGTGGAGTTACCTCTTCTACTTCCCAGAGATCCGCATTGATTGATGGATCAATAATTGAAAATTGTTGTTGTTTCTGAATTGGACCATCCCCTTTCGTGCCTCCTTTCCCCTCAGCATTGAAACTCCCTTCTTCTTCCCTAGATACACTTATATGTTATCGCCGATTTCTCTAGCTGGAGCTTTGTCATGTATCACGGCCATATGCAAAGTCCCAGATAGATTATTAGACTGATTCAAAAGAGGTTTGCTCAATGTGAGTTCTACTAATAGTATGTCCCTTCTCTCATTAATAAGATCCTTCACAATATTGTTGTAAATAAATTGGGATGGATCATGCCTAATACAATTATTGTTGTTAAGATGACCCAAAGGATGTTGTTCTTCTCCCAGATAGATCCCATGCCCCTCACGTGACTTCATCTAGGATTTAATATTTGAAATATCCACCCCCACACCCTGAATCCTCCTGTCAATAGCTGTCAATTGTCCAACAGAGTCTATTATCTCATAGGGCTCTAAGGGCCACTAGACAAAATTCTTTATTATGCCATTGAGTTCTCTATCTCTAAGCTTAGGAATCACCACTGAAGCTCTTTCGAAATTAGATTTTTTTTCCACCCAAATTGGAATAAAGAAATTTAAACCCTCTTTCGAGATAGTTACTTCACTTGGAACGTTCGTACCATTCCCTTTACTTCAATTTGATTCCATTTCAGGTGATTCTTCAACTCAGTATCTTTCTCCATTGATTTTCAGCCTCCATAAAGGTCTTCAATTTGTTGGAAAATTTCATGCGACCATAAGTGAAGAGGTAGCCCAATTGCTCTGATCCAAGTCATTTTTGCTCTTTTGTGCCACCAACGTGCACCAAGCTATAGGGTTCCACCATTTCAAACAATCATTAGATTTCTTCCAGGTCTACCCATTTTAAAGTGTCTGCTCAACCATATTTCTATTGGAGAATTCAAAAAGAAAAGAATTGCCTATCATCTCGTAGATGTTAATCTCAAAAGTTTTTTTTCAAGTTGACGATGCCCATTTTCCAACCTCGATGAGGGTAGACATCTCAGAGCCAAGATTGCAGAAGTTTTCTGTGATACATCTTCCTAGCAAACCTTTGTCATACTCAATTGTAGCAAAATTGGAAACCTCTTGCCTTTTGCTTTCTAGAACTTCAGTGGTATATGACTGTCATTTACTGCCCTCAATGACCTTGGCAAACGGGTGGTTAGTATCAACCATTCTGTGTGGAGCTTTTAATGTTATTGGTGGTGAATCGTTAATGAAGTTTTCTATCTTGAATGCAATGTCTTTCCAACCGGCATTAAATGCTTCTGGCAGTATAACTATTGCTCTGTCAGCTCCTTTTAGAGACAAAAGACTCATAAATCTTCTGTGAGCATTAAACTTTTTTGTACTAAAATACTGTCATTTGGTCCTTCATTCTCCCTCTCCTCACAAGATTCTTGTTGTCGTTTGAGGCTTCATTCAGGACAAAATAAATCCACTCCATCACTTTTTTGCTGAGATTTATTCTTTTCATCTAGTTTCTATTTCGCTCCACCCAATCAAACTAGACGTCCTCGCTAGATGTCCATTTGATAATATTGAATATTACAAAAAAATGTTTACGCAGCTTAACCTGTAGCATGAGAAATTAGGATCAGTTTCATCTATGCTCTTTCTGCAACTTGAAATCTTAATTAACCAAGAAAAAGGAAACACAGTGCACAAATACAAGTACAACCTAAATAGACATAAGCATAAATTACTAACAATAAGAAATTTACCTGCACAGTGAATTACTTTGTGTGGAGAAAATAGGATTTATGGTTTTACAGCTACAGAATTGAGGGTTTAGGGTTCAAAAGGATACAAAATAGTGTGTTATACTTTTTTTTTCAAAGTCCTCATTTTGCAGAATCAATACACACGAGTAGAAACATATAAATACTGAATACATAACATACAAAATAATAATGGATAACTAAATAGAATCTCAATTCAAACATATGACAAGCGTAGAATTCATGACATCAACCAGCTGAAACTGAATTCACGGCTTCAACTTAAAAACTTCAATTACAGATAATAATAATAATCGAAACCACGACTTCAACAAGCAGAAATTCAATTATGTGTTGTATAGTTGATTTCTATTCAAGAAAACAATAATATACCTTATCTGACGATGAGGAAGACAGACGAACAGCGGCTTACGGCTACTCAGAGTAGTAGGCAATGTATGCAGTGTTTTGGACCCTAAACAAAAGTCAGAACAAAACGTAGTTAGTAATAATTTGTGCCTATAATCGTTTAGAGAAAATTTCCGAGTCAAAATTCCTTATCCAAAATAATCAATTTAACACTTAAAGCACAAAATATGATCTTCCTTCACATTTAAATTCAAATTAAATCCACTTCTTCCTTTCTTCTTCCTTCATGTTTGCAACACTTTCTTCTTCTTCTGTTGTGCTTGCTTCCACTCTTCCTTTCTCCTTTTTCTTTCATGTTCAACTATTAAAATTTCTTCAACTCCCAATTTAAGTTTTGATGTGCCACAAACATGAGTTGTATATCAAAAGTCTTGAAACATCATGAAGAGATTATATCTAAAATTTGAAATTATTTAGAGAAAATATAAGTTGGTCAGGATTGAAAGACTCAATGTTCAACCATTATAGTTCCTTCAAAAATCGATTTTAAAATTCAACATGCCGCAAACATGAATCGCTTCGAGTGAATAGTATATCAAGACTCAAAACATCGAGAAGAGATTATTTAAAATTTGGGCCTGTTTAGCGGAATTTTGAATTGATCAGGATTGAAAGACTCCGTGTTCAACCGTTAAAGTTTCTTCAAACATCGATTTTAAAATTTGAGTGTCGCAAACGTGAATCGTTTCGAGTGAATGATATATCAAAATATTCGAAACATTGAGAGGAGCTCATATCTAAAATTTGGGGTGATTTAAAGGAGATTTGAGTTGTTTGGGATTGAAAAAATAAAATCAGACTGCAATATATAAATAAAGTTTGTATAAACATTGTATATGAATGTATATACATTTATGTTACATAATTATATATCATATATACATGACATACACTATTTATACAATATTAATACATTACATATATGTACAATCATTTTCATTCAATTTTTTTCCCTGTAAAGTTACGTAAGAATTTCTAAAGCTCATTTCAAAAATAGAAATTTTCATAAATAATGATACTATGGTGTCTAATTATCAAACATAACGACAATTTTGGTTACCAAACATAACAACAGTTTTGAAATTTATTGTATTAGTGATACAGTTTTCTGAAATTCACAATGTATCACGATACAGTTTTTTGAAATTCATATTGTATCACTAAATTGGATACCCTGTATTTATTCCCTCAATCTAATTGTATCAACACTTTCTCAATTTTGTTAGATATATTATTGAATAACTATCACCATAAATTCATATCTCGATCCTAGATACAAAACAGAAACACTATACATACAACTTAGCTACAACTTCAAAAGTCACCAAACTCATATATACAAGCCAAGAATATTTCAGAAACTACAAACTAGCAACAGTATCAAAAATCATCAACTTTCTAAATATAAATCCAAAAACATTTCAGATACTACACATCTGTAGCTATAATTTTGATTGATGTATCAGACCCATAACACAAACCTTCGCCATCTTCTTCCATTGTTATTTGTAAGTAACTTGTTATAAATTATTTATACAATGTATATATAAATTTTATATATTATTATATATAACTTTTTATAAAATGTGTATACCATTTTTATACGATATTACACTACTTGTACTAATCACTCACAATTAAGACCTAAACTCACCATCAATATTCATTTCAAAAGAGTTTTACTCATAAAACACCATTAAGAGACAAAAAGATATATGAAGAAAAAGTTACATGGATAAAAATGAAAAAACAGACCTTTATATATATATATAAAAAATTAATTTTTTTTATCTGAATTTATGTGTCCATGGAGTCGTTGACCATCAACCTTTGTGGTGGAGAATGACAAATCCTTTTTCTCTCAAATCTTTCTACGCTATATGAACATTTATATCATCCATGGTCAGAGTTGCTCCCATAGAATTAAGTGTAATAACCAATTGCTTGATATGTTATAGCTAAGATGACATGAATTGTGTACTTTTTGAGTCTAGCAAGAGAAAGTAAAAAAAAATAGTCCGATGCACTAAAAGCTTTCGCTATACGCGAAAATCTTGCATAAATATTATTCAAGGTGGTCCACAGGTGTCCGCTAATAGAACAAACATAGCTACTTCATGAAATAAAGACGTGACTAAGGCACTACAGTCTATTCCAAAGTTTAGAAGCCATTAACAACATAACTTGCAAAGCCATATCCTATTATTTTTTAAGGAGTTATGAACATCCACCGTAATTTTATTATTTCATAACACCAACATATTTTAATTAGGGGAACTTACATTATACTATATTAGGAAAATATTTACCATTTATAGTAATAATATTTTTTTTCACTAGACATTTATAATATAGTTTTAATACATATTATCGAGAATAATTTATAAAACACATATAATACAAGTTTTATTCATGAAAAATATATTTATCACATACTTTAATATACTTATAATAAAAATACATTGTGTCAATTTCTTACCTAACAAGCATAATATATTTTGAAATACTTATAATACATTTATATTGCATGCATAATTCATTTTTAATACATGACAAATATATCATAATATTGCTATGTATTGCTATAGATGATAATAAATAAAAAATATCACTAAAATTAATAATTATTTATTAAAAAATACTTTTTCCTTCCCTTTAATTATCCCGTATGTAACTTTATGTGCTAGTTGGGCTTTTAGTCCATAGAACTTTAGTACCTGTACTGGTGTGTAACCAAATCATACTCAAAATTCACGCCCATTGGACACATAAAATAGTCTCAGCTCATATTCAAGCCACATATTGTTATACTGCTACAAGGAGAATAACGTACATATATTTAGGAAATGATAAATAATCACCTTAACTTTTGACACTTGTTTAGTTCTTGAATCATCATGCTTCATAGAACATATACATTTTGCTCTTTGAAAGAAAAAAAATAGATGGTTGATCAAACCATGTATGTCATTCCAACTTGCATTATGTTCATGTGAGGTACTCTCATTGTTGCATTTCCTCCTCTACAATTCCTCCTAAGGAATGCATACAAGTAATTTATAGTTAGTTTCTTGATGAACCATGAATTTTTCTTTGCCCTCACGTCCCCATGTCCAAGCAAGTATGTAAATCCTGATTCACTAGCTTCGCCAAGTGCTGAGAGCTCGTATTCCAAACTAGGATCTTCATCTCCTGATGCTGCTGTTATTGATGATCCTGAGATAGATGTTCCAATCTCTAATCTTTGATCGCGCATTAATGGTACTTTAAGCTCGTCCACAACCACAACAGAGTTGTGATCCCTTGGACTCACTACATTGCTATCAAACTCAGGTTGAGACTGTTTATTGGTTTCTAAAGCTAGATCAAGTGCTTCATTCCTTAAAAACTTCTCAAGGCTATCAACCAAAAGCTGTTCAAATAAGCGATGGTCTTCTTTCCTGACATCTTTATAGCCATATCGAGCTACACAACGAAACATATGATAGTCCTTAGGACATATCCTTCGGAACAAGAACCGTTCTTCTTGAGGAACAACAGGAACTGGCACATGCTTGATGCACACAAAGACTATTACAGAGTGAATAGCTGGAAGGTCCAATAGAAACTGCGTAAAAATCGATGGAATGCCTTGAACAAGTTCATTGTATAGTAAACCTATCCCTGGTACTCTTACTGTCCCTAAAGTACATCCAAGTTCATCCATGAAATCCAATGAGATTTTCTGCTTAACCTCACTTTGATATTTCAATACACTTCCATAGTTCCAGATATACATCACACAGAGGAACAACGAAGCGAAAAAGAGTGGAAGCCAACCACCTTCCAAGATCTTTGATAAAACAGAAGACATGTATACAAGCTCCATTGTTCCAAATACCAAGGGGAAACACAAAGCCAGTATCAAATTTGTCTGCCATATCAGTACCATTACAATCGTAACCAAAGTAGTTGTAACGATCATGACACCGACCTCAGCTATACCTGCAATAGAAAATTCATAATCTCGGTATCATCAAGACAAACAAGCATCATATTATCATTGTGTAAAAGTGAGACACTAACCGTATGCGTTGGCTATACTTGTGCTCCTAAATGCAGCAACCACAAGCATGCACATTATCATCAAGAACCAATTAATGACTGGAATGTAGATTTGACCCATGTGCTCTTTTGAGGTGTGAATAACCTTCACCCTCGGGAAGCATCCGAGAGCCATGGCTTGCTTAACACATGAAAATGAAGCAGATATCATAGCCTGACTGGCAATTATAGCAGCTATAGTTGCTATCACAAAAACTGGCCAGAAGAGACTATCTGCTTATTCAGATTAAAAAAAAATTGAGTGTTAATGGAGCACATGTTATAACACGCGGAAAGTGAATATTTAGAGCTCATTAACGCGAGTATTTACTTGGGACTGAATCATAAAATATTCTTCCAGCTGATTGAGGGTATTGCATAAGAAAAGCAGCTTGGCCCAAGTAGGCCAACAGAAGGCAGGGGAACACGACACTCGTGAAGGCAATCTGCACCAGAAAAAACTTGCATCAGAAATGAAGCAGTTGTTGTTATATATTATGTTAAGGAAAGTAGATAAATGTGAAGGGACAATGGTAAAAACACCTGTATAGACTTCACAGAAAAATGACCTAAATCCGCAAACATTGCTTCTGCTCCTGCACGTGTTGAATAATCGAGCATCATATTAGTATTCTACATATTTCCATAGATGAAACAATTCTCTGACGTACCTGTGATGCATAATACGCAGCCACCAAGAGCTGACCATCCTTTGGTCGAGTTCTTCTTGAAGAACAGATAGATATAAGCTGGATTTACAGCCCTTATAACAGTTACATTAAACTTCAGCAGATTGTAGATTCCTATCGACCCCAAACAGAAGAACCACAATGCTAGAGCAGGAGCGAAAGTGAAACCAACTTTACTTGACCCAAATCTCTGTATGCTGAACAACGCGCCAAGGATGATGATTGAAATTATAACGAGAGCATCTGTATGCAACGATCAATTACATTAATGATTTCCTATGCAAAAGTTCCCAACAGTAATAATTAAAACATTTCGATAGAGCACAAATATCTTAGCTTCTCAGTAGTAAGTCACTTTGCAGTAACTTTAAAGCTACAAAGCAAACTCACCTGTATTAAAACCTGGTATCCTACCCTCCAGTCCGCTAACAGCAGACATAACTGCCAAAAATAAAAGATAATTGGAACGGATTAAAAAGGAAAGTAAGACAAACAAATTGAAACAGAGAGAAGTACCTGATATTGCTGGTGTCAAGATACCATCCCCAATAATCATTGATGTTCCCATCAGAACCAATAGCAATAAAAGTGTTTTCAGCAACGATTTACGTTCCAATATCTCCTTTATGTACACAGCCCTTTCTAGCTCTGGAGTAGGCAATCTGAGCTTAAAACTCGATATACATTCATCAGCAGGAGTACGATTTGGAAGAAGATTGACATTTGCATACCTACAGATCAATGAATACAACGCAAACGTTCCTCCTACCACGTTTAAAAACAAAAAAAATTATATCACAAAGTTGACAGAGAACAGAAGATAACTTTTGATAACCGCCTATATATATACATATATACCTTCTCCGTTGTCATTGGCCTTGAGCACGATAAACACATACTTCATTAGAGGAATGAGAGCAATTGTGTATAACACAATCGACAATGCACCTAAAACATCGACTTCTGAAGTGATGTGCACCTTACTGAATACATCTGAGAAAACATATAAAGGGCTTGTCCCCATATCACCATATACAACACCAAGTGTTTGAAATGCTAGAGAAAGAGTAGCCAAAAGAGTCACATCCTGTTTTTGTACAAGTAACAGAAATTTGCCTAAATATGTAATCAGAAAATACAAACATAATATAATACGATACATTATAAAACGGTCCAAACAGAGTGTAAGAATGTAACTAGAAAATGTTGATAGTTCCAAAATACAGGTACAATGAGTTACTCAATACCTTTTAAGTGACCTGATAGTTTTTACATTGTCACTGCATAAAACTTAAACTCTAGGACATAAGTCAAATTCCACTATCCAAAAAAAAAATTATTGTTCATTAAAAGTTGAGTAATAAGGATTATCTTCTATAGCAATTTTTTTTTTTTACCCCTACACTCGTGCTTACTATTAGGGGTGTACATGGACCGGGTTGATTCGGATTTTTTACAAACCAAACCAAACTATTTGTGTCGGGTTATTAAATCTATAAACCAAACCAAACCAATAAAAGTCGGGTTTTTCGATATCAATTTTTCTCGGGTTTTTTGGGGTTTTTTCGGGTTTTTTCAGTTTTTTCGGGGTTTTTTGGATTTTTCATAATATCTAATAAAAAGTACAGAGCAGTGCTTCTTAAAAAGAGTTCTAGTACAAAATATCAACATATAAGATGGAGGCAGAACACTATTTGAAGTTTTAACTTTATAATATAACTTTATAAGATGGGCTTTTTTTGTATATTATTTAGATGGCTTCTCAAGTCCAAATTTAAATGTAAGAAAAAAAATAAAAATTATAAAAAAAAATTAAAAAATATTTATAAATTACATTTTAATAAATATTTTTATGTATAACATAATTTAAAAGTAATATATCTATAATCGGATCGATTTGGGTTCGGTTTGACTTTTTTTTAGTTAAAACCAAACCAACCCTATAATGGTCGGGTTTTTTTTCCAAACACCAAATCAAGTCAAACCAAACCACTAGTCGGGTTTTTTTTCCGATTTGGTTCGATTTGTCGGTTTGGTGCGGTTTATCGATTTGCCCTGTACAGCCCTACTTACCATCCAAGCAAGTTTAAATACATTAGTGTGCAATTTTTTTATGGTGTCAATATATATTAGTTAAAATTTTCTTTTTTATTTTGAGTTTAAGATGCATTGGTATACTTACGTAGTAAATTTTATCTTCATGGATTCGAGTCGGGGGATTCTACCACAACCCACTTAATTTAGTGGGTTCAAAGTCTATTATTAATATTTATTTAGTGGATTCTTAATACATATAGGATCTAAGCTTATCGAATTTGGATGAACTTAAAACTTACATAAAAGTGACACTCATGATGTTACTACTACCATTACTTCTTCTCTTCTTTTTCAAATCTTTGGGGCAACCGTCGAGTCTAAAGTTTTCAATTTCACTTTCTTAATTGTAGTAGGTCTGAAGTTGATTCCGAGGACTAAACTTTAAAAACTTTGTAAAATTCCGTTACTCTTTAAATAAGAGTCCTAAAAACAACTATTTGTGCACTTCTCCCATCATATAAAATATTTACACAATGAGATTTACGACAAACATTACTTTATAACTTGATAAAACTCATATCAAACGACAATTATAAAACACACATACAAAACAAACAAAAAATCTTTACACTGTTAATGCATATAACTTTTACCTTTTTACGTTGGCTACCACCATGAACTCCTTTAATTTGCATAGATTCAACATCCAAAGAATCCACTCTTCTAGGCTTCTTAAGCCTTGTTCCAACAGATCCATAATTACTTTCTCTAATAATATCTTCATTTTTATCAAAAATTTCTTCTTGATGATCATTTATTTCACTACCATCAACCCATCTCAATGATCCAGTACTACCCCCTCCAGTACTACCATTTCTTCTTAATAATCCCTCACTAACACTACTTTCTTCAATTTCTTCTTTAGTACTCATAATTCAAGAACAAAAAAAGAAATTAATTATTTTATCTAGTGTACTAAAGTATATGACATTATTATTACCTCAATCATTTTTTTTTTGTTTCCTAAAATCTAGTTCGTGTAACACGGGAAGTTTTGTTGGAATTGGTAATAAATGTCTGTTTAGAACCTAAAACGTGTCATCTAATAATAACAGAACAACGAATAAGTCGAATAATGTTTTTGACATTTTCCATCAACATCAAAATTACTCAATTCATTTTTGTTTCTTTTTCTTTTTTTTAAGTAAATTCCACTTTACTCGTAATTCCTTTTTTTTTTTCCCTACAACTAAAATACAAAAATAATTTTGCTGTTGTATAAGGCGAAATTAGATAAGACACATGATCAAGTTAAATGAAGACACGTGGAGGGTTAGTCGGACAAAAGTTCAAACACTCGAAGGAAGAATACATAACACCAGTCGTTATTGATTCGTTATGGGAATAACGTCAGACGTTACTCCTTTTGAATTAAATGTCATTTAATTACTCATTCAATGTAAATTAAGGAAAATGATTCTTGAGCATGATATCCTGAAATTCAATTTATAAAAAGAGCTTTAACTTCTGAAGGACATTTAGGATTATCTACTTAACGTCTATTCCACGAGCTACAAACGAAATTTTCAATATATTCTTATATTTGTTGAATTCTTGTGTTGATCATCAAGCTCGAGTTACTCCGAAGTCGTTCTCACTTAGGGTTTCTTTGAAATCAGGTTATTTTTGTTTATATTATTGTTCTATTACATTCAGATTATTACTCTACTATTTAATTTGATTCAATTTTATTATTATCATTTGTCTTTAAAGATGTTTTCAGGGTGAGGCTTATCAAAAATGCTAAGAGGCACATATTGAAGGCGTAGATCCATAAGATGTACAATCCAGAATTTGAAGCGTAGGCCTTAAGCGAAAAAGTGTAAGTTTCAGGCGTAAAAATGTACGCCCCCGAGCATTAATTTTTTTATTTTTTTTAAAAGTATTTTTACTATAAATCATATTTTTTATTATTTGTGTAATGATATTTTTATATTTTATGTTATTTTTTAGGTTGTAATAATTTTTTCTACAATATATAATATATAAATAAATAAAACAACTATCATAGAAAATGACCTTGCTATAAATAATATTTTAGATAATCATACCTAAAATTGATAAGATATAGATTTCATAGCATCATGTTCATGAAGCAACTTTATTTATATTTTGTCATTATTCTTATACTTTTTTCTTCTTCTTCTTTGAAATATATAAATAATAATTAGTGTAAATATTAATTAGCTGAGGGTGGGAAAGACTAGTAGATGTGCATATAGATAATGATTTCATAAATATTATCTCGGATATTATCATTTTTTGTGTATTATCTTTCTCAAACAATATATAATTATAATATCTTTTTTCTATATTGTTAGTGATTTATTTAAATTTATTTGTAAAATTATTAAAAATTTTACTTTTATTTATTTTATTAGTAATAAAACTATAAAATTGAATATATGAAATATATGCCTCGTGAATATATGTGACTTATGCCTCGTGTCTCAGGATTTACGCATCACCCCGTGCAAGTCCCTGCAATTTAAAACACTGATTAACATCACCAATTCAAATTCATGTATTCTTTAAAACACTGATTAACATCACCAATTCAAATTCATGTATTCTTTAAACCATGTCATACATTCTCAATTGTGCCTATTTTAGGATAAACAATTTGACGCCCCGTGGGGCTAAGGACAATTATATTGTTGTTTTGGTTCTAATTAATCTTTTGCTAACGAACTTTGTGTTTGTGAAGCTGCGAAATATCAACTGACTAAATGAATGGCACCCCTCTGTTAAACAACCCCACCAATCATGAAGTTTATCTAGTAGACACATGAAGTAATCGAAAGGGGTTCGATATCTAATATATACATAAAAAATTGGATTAAAAATTTGAGTTGAAGATGATCAATTGACCCAACCAGCATATACGTGGTCGATTGGTCGAAGTCAACTCGAAAAGGAACATACACTTTTATTTTGGAACCCCAAGGATAACTTGCAGCTGCTACAATCTCTGCCACGGATGAACACTCTATAGTGAACACTTTGTATGCACTAGGTAAATCCCCACTGTGCGGTAGTAATTAACTAGCTACTTTTATGTTAGTATTGTTTTATGTTTTTGGACTATTTTAGTGTTGGCTTACTTCTCAATACGATAGGTCATTATTAACGAACGGTTTTTTAAAAAATATGATGGTTTGAAATATGATGGTTGTTTGAACTTACACAAAAACTTAATTGGTAGGGAAACTTTGAACTCCTTTTAGTGCTAGAGGATTTTTATGACCTTAATACATCTCCAAAGCTCTTCTCACACTAAAGAATTGGCCTTAAAACCTATGCACAATTAGAAAATCATCCGGTTCGGACCTATACACATACTAAGAATGGAATCTTAGCTTAGAATTAATTTGTGGGGTGTTACATTTTATAATCCAAACAATGTACTAATGCTTTCTAGACTAATACCAAACTCGTAGAGGCTCTTGTATCTATGACTTTCATATTTTGAGATTTTCAATTGTATTTTTGCACTTCAATTATATTAATCGACTGGATTAGACTATTTTATTTATTTTTTGCTTAATATATACTTTGCTTGTATTATAATTATCAATTCGGATCAGTTTACGGTTCACCTACTGAGTAAGTGGTAGGTGTGTTGTTCGTGTGCATCATGACTCATTACGTTGGGTCATGACAGTCATAATGCACAAGCCGTACATTATATCTTATGATTTTATTTTTTATCTCACTTTCCACACAAGAATTTATTTAGACCCCGATAAAAAATAAATAAAAAAAGAACACCCCCTATAAAATTAACTTGAATCAGAGGAGTTCATAATTGATCAATCGAGCACAATATTACAACTATCGAAAATGAAGACCACAAAGCTGAAACTAAGAATATTATCCCAAATTTTATATATATACCCCAAGTCTATTGCGTAGACTTTTGCACAGTGAATAATAGTCGACAGCCTGATTGCAAGAGTTTTGACAAGAACAACAATGTGGAGGCTGAACAAGAAACGATGAAAAGGTCGAACAAAAAAAATCAGAAGAAAACGTCGAATAAGAAAAATTAGAAGAAGAGCAAAGAATGAAGAAAAGGCTGAACAAAAAAACCTCATTAAGGAGGGAGATGAAGAACAAAACCTCCCCAAGAATGAGAAGGGAGATGAAGAAGAAAATTTTACTAAGCCCCTCTTGATTTTTATTTTTTTTACATTCTATTCATCATTAATTTGTCTAGTTCCATACAGAAGTGGTACGGCGTGAATACAAATTGAAGTTATTTTAAAAATGTGTGAGTGATTTAGAATGAAAATATTTTTTTATATTTCGAAACTTTTCGATATGATATGGCCAAACATGATTTAAGGAACTCTAACCCAAACAAAGAGTATAAAAAGAAATTTTTATAGAACTTTTTGGAAGATAATTTTCTAGGGCATTCATGTTACCTATACCAGTTTGAAATAGGATTAAACTTGAACAGTTTATAGTAATTGATCCTTTTCCATTAAGGAAACAAATTTTAATATATATATATATATATATATATATATATATATATATATATATATTTATAGGTTCCTTAGTCAAAAAAAATTGTGTCAATGTAACGGCCCGAACCGTCGTTAATTACGATTAAAAAAAATTGCAAGAAATTTACTTGACTGGGTTCCACCATCCCGCCAGAAGGGATGGTCCCGCCTCAGCGGCGCCACCAGAGCGGGTATAGGGACGCCAGAGCGGGAGGTCGTGGGACAGAACTTAAGTCACGAATTTTTTATTTTTCCCCATTTCTTTCAAGTGGGAGTTAGAGGCGAGGGTTTTTACAAAACCCTCCAAAAAGGTTGTTCTTGACCTGTGGAGAAGAGGGGAGGAAATCTCGGCATTCGAAAGGCTTCAACCGGTGATTCAATCCGGTCTTTCCCGTAAGACAGCTGGAACCAACGAATTCAGCAGCATTATGTGATGACCCACCACATCATCACGCCACATAAGCGCCACTAAGTACCATATGTCATAAAGTTGCCCATGTGGAAGCCTTACATAGGAAAAATGTTAGTCCATAGTGGAAGGTTCTAGAGACATGTGGAGAATTTCCTCCATGGATTTGCATGGAAAGTCCTTAGAATCTTCTAGTTGTGTAGAGAAATCTAGAAGAGGGATTAGTTTGTAAATAGGGAAGGACTTATGTAGTAATTTTTATTTACACTTAAGCTCCTAAGGAGTAGTATAAATAGAGGGGGCATTCATTTGTAGCAAATCATCAAGCAATCAAGCATTCTTCTAAAAGCAATACAAAAGCCTTCTTCATAAAAACTCACTTGTCTTTCTTACAAACTAGCGTTTCCTTAGCGACCTAGTCTTAAAGGCTTACTTGAGCTTACAAGATCGTGAAAGATTCGTGAGTAAGTTGCCAAGTGCCGCACGGAAGTCTTAGTTGAAGTCTAAGTCCTTGACAACGTGGTATCAGAGCCAGGTTCTACTAAGGGATATGGCAAGTGAGGGAGACATCAACGCCACTACCGCCACCAATGTCAAGAAAGATGTTGGAAAGAAGCACCGCAAGGGAAATAAAAACTCTAAGAGAAATGAGGAGGTGCCGCTTGAGCCTACACCAAGCGAGGCCCTAACATCCTACTCACCCTCGGCCACTGAGGTGAGTGAAGATGAGCGAGGGGAGGAGCCCGTGGACGTTACTCCCTGCATGGAGTGGATCGCAAGGGTGGATGTTGCCCGGCAGGCCGTAGAGATATTGGGAAAGCGCTTGAACAAGTTCGACGGCAAGTTAAAGTCTCTAGAGGAGTTCACCCTTGAGGAGAATGACAACATACGGAAGGAGTTGGAGGTGCGCAAGGTGGCTGAGTATGAGATGAAGAAGATGATTGCTTTCTTGAAGTGTCGGCTCATGGACGCACTGAGCACGATAGAGACCATGAAGGCCGAAATGGCAGCACTCAAGGGAGATGTGGAAGCGGGAAGATGCGTGACATCTAGCGTAGACAGGGAGGCCAAGATTGAGCCTCCCAAGCCACCTATGTTCAAAGGTGCCCGTGATGTACAAGAGGTGGAGAACTTCCTTTGGCACTTGGAGAATTACTTCAAGTGTAACAAAGTGAAGAATGACGAGACGAGGATCAACACAGCCGTGTTATATCTCTTGGAGATGGCCATGTTGTGGTGGAAGCGCAGGGAGTCTGAGATCGGGAAGGGCCTATGCACAATCAACACCTAGGAGCAGTTTCGGGATGAGTTTAAGAAGGTCTTTTTCCCTAACAATGTCATCTATGAGGCCAAACACAAGTTTCGGGAATTGAAGCAAATGGGTAGTATACGAGCCTATGTGAAGGAGTTCACTACTCTCACGCTTCAGATTCCCAACCTCACGGATGACAACATGTTGTTCCACTTCATGGATGTGCTATAAAATTGGGCCAAGATGGAGTTGGAACACCGACAAGTCAGGACTATCGATGAAGCCATCACATAAGCCGAAGCTTTGACAGACTTCAGGCATGATAAGCATGACCGAGGAAGAGGAGACGAGACGATAGGTAGTCATGAACAAGGTGGGGGAGGTTGTGAAGAGAAACAACCTCATCCCAAAAACCATGACAACCTTAAGTTCGATGGTAAGAAGGTTGGACGATGAAGCAATGCCGACAGAAAGGCATAGACTGCGAAGGGGAATGGATGCTACATATGCGGAGGGCCGCATTGATATGCAAGGTGTCCTAAACTAAAGAACCTTGGTGCCATCCTACGGGAATGGAAGGAGAAATATGTACAAGGCCAAGAGCAAGATTCAGACACGAAACAATTAGGCCTGATTGGACTATGTGGAGCTATCGCAAAGCAATCAGGAAAGCCAAAGGAGTACGTCGCACAATATGTAGACATCATGATCAATGGACGACCCGCTCGTGCAATGGTTGACACAGGTGCAGAGGCCAACATAATGACCAAGTCAGTAGCTATGAAGTTGGGGCTAAGTAATAGTCAAAGTGACGCTCGCCTCAGGACGGTTAATGCACCCTTGACACTAGTGTGCGGAGTCGCTCAAGGAGTAGACATCATATTGGGTAAGTGGCAAGGTAAGACTAACTTTACCATCGATCTCTTAGATATCTTTGATATCATCCTTGGGCAGGAGTTCTTCCAAGGATGCCATACGGTGATCGACCCCTACCTCCAACAACTCGTGGTTATGGAGCAAGAGGGATCGTGTATAGTGCCCCTAGTCAAGGTGCTAAAGACGAAAGGACTAACCCAACTTTTAGCCATGCAGATTGAGAAGGGCCTAGAGGAGGGAGTACCAACGTTCATAGATACCATTGCGAGTTTAAGCGAAGACAATGGTGTTGGAGAGGCATTGCCACCTTACATGAAGAAGGGCGTGATGCCGAAGAAGTTAAGACACTTGCCTCTAAGGTGCCAAGAAGGATGGAGGCAGTGTTGACTAAACCAGGCAAAAATTGGGACAACAGGCCACTGCCATGTTCCTCATCTATGGGGAGAGACAATTTCCAAAGGAGGCCACATAGGAACGGTATAACTTGTGGCAGCTTAAAGACAAAATCCGAGAGCTTTTGTAGCAGCAATGCGCTGAGGTCGTCGCAACATTAGGTGGGGGAGAGTGTGATGAACTGCCACATCATCATGCCATATAAGTGCCACATGTCACAAAGTTGCCCATGTGGAAGCCTTACATAGGAAAAATGCTAGTCCATAGTGGAAGGTTCTAGAGACATGTGAAGAATTTCCTTGGAAGACTTTAGAATTCCATGGATTTGCATGGAAAGTCCTCAGAATCTTCTAGTTATATAGAGAAATTTAGAAGAGGGATTAGTTTGTAAATATGGAAGGACTTGTATAGTAATTTTTATTTACACTTAAGCCCCTAAGAAGTAGTATAAATAGAGGGGGCATTCATTTGTAGCAAATCATCAAGCAATCAAGCATTCTTCTAAAAGCAATACAAAAGCCTTGTTCATAAAAACTCTCCTGTCTTTCTTACAAACTAGCGTTTCCTTAGCGACCTAGTCTTAAAGGCTTACTTGAGCTTACAAGATCGTGAAAGATTCATGAGTAAGTTGCCAAGTGCCGTACGAAAGTCTTAGTTGAAGTCTAAGTCTGTGACAATTATCTCCCCACGATTGCTTGGTGCCCAGGTAGGCTAGCCTTCTCTTTTCTGAGTAGTAAATCTATACCTATTGTGTAGTATAGAATGAAACTTAATGAGAAATCATATAATTAAACTATGATCATGGGTCACGAGCAGAGATTCGATTATGTTAGGGTCTAATTTAAATGTGACCTGTAAAAAAGACTTGTAATGATTTGGGAAGTGTGTTGGGTGTGATATTGTTGCATAGAGACAGTTATTTTATAATGGGCATAGAATTGTATACAAGAATATAAAAAACTAAGTAGGGATTGATGATAAACCCTAAGGGTTTGGTAATGTGGGTGTTGGTTTGGTTTCCGGAGTTGTCTTAATGTGTGTAATTGTGTTACTTATGACATGCCTAAATATGTACCGATAGGGGAAACAAGTTAGTTCTTATATAAACGATTATTTGCTGGCTTGTTTGTGATGAATCTATTATGTTGATATAATGTGATCTATTATTGGTATTTTATGGTTGGTTTGTATAACTAGATCGGGTGTTATATTTCGACACGATTTTTGGATCAGGTGTCACATTCCGACACAAATATGACTGACTGGATTGGGTCCCTTATTTTTCTATTCATATATTATGCGGTGGCTATTAGATTGAACGATGATGCCTACCAGTATGTATTGTTTGTATTGATACTACTCTTGCTATGCCACTTGGCATTGTCTGGTTGCATGGTATGTTATGTCTCTTAGGTGAAGACGAAGGTGATCCTCCAGCAACTTCTATTTTTTCCTTCCTCTTGGTGGAAGCTGGTTCATTGGTCTTTTAGTTTATTTCTACTCTTAGTAGCTCTTGTACCTGTTTTAGACTAGTATCCATGGGGTTTTTATGTGTTATTCTCATACAAGTGTATTACTTTAGATTTTTATAAACTTTTGGCTTAATTACTCAGATTGTTGATTTAAATTCCACAATGTTTTTATAAAAGGAATTTAGGGTTCTTCTACTTAGGACATAGAGTAGGTGCCCGCACGGCCCAGTCGATTGGGTTGTGACAGTCAAAGTAATCAATACTAAAATTTGTGTGAAAGTAATGAAAGGAGATTCAAAGCTAAAACTTAGAAAACATGGAATATTATTTTATTTGATAAAATTTTTATATAATTATCAATTATAATTTGATAATTATTGTTTTTTCAATAAACAATATAATATTTCGCAAGACACGAATAGGTATATAGAAATTATTGTACATTAACTAACACCACAAATGTTTAATCTTAGATAAGTTCTTATTGATTATAATTTTAAAAACTTTTCCAATTAAGTAAGTTATGCACAAACTATCACAATTATTCTAGAAGTATTTAAAAATAAAATTAAGACTTCACCTTTGAGTATGCCAAATAAGAGTATCATTTTTTATTTGTATAATATTTCAAAATACTTTTAATTACAAAAACAATTCTAAGTCTTCATCATTATTGTAGTAATTATCCCTCTTTAGAAGACATTCAATGCTAAGAAAATGTTTTTTTTAAATTTATATTTTTTAATAATCTAACTATTTTGAACTTGCAACACCTAATTAAGAAGACATTTCACAAAATTGAAAACAGTCTTACAAAGTCAAAGTTAAAACATGAGTAATTCAAATTGAAGTGAATTAAACGAATTAAGAAGTAGAAAGTAACTGCAAATTTAATTGCCTATGACTCTTAATCATAACTACATCAATCCTATTTTTAAAAAATAGTAAAATTTTAAAACTATGTGCATAATGATTGGTAAAACATTGACAACAAACATTTAGAGATCCATCATGACAACATTCACGATTCGCATCCATGGATGGATCTGTTAAGTATAGGGTACAAAAAATTCCTCAACTCAAATATTCGAATACAAGGCACTGAAGTAACCCATGTCATACTCCCAGAAGAAGCTCGAACAACTTTGAGTAAGAGGGTAGATGTATCCAAAACTTACATAGGTAGGTAGAGTAGAGATCAATACTAGGGACACGAGACAAGTTTCTCTAAGAAACTCGACAAAATAGCCTTGTAACTTTGGGACAACTTTCTTGAGGTAAGTACGTCAGCATTTAATTGTCGATAATAATAAGTCTAATTTGATAAAAATATAAAGTAAATAACCTATTGTAATAAGTAAAAAGTACGTTGATAGCTATCTAGTGGTAAAGTTTTTTATATATTGCCAGCTCATTCAAGTTAATCTAACTATTCCTTTTTTTATCAGAAAGGTAGTTATATTATAAATAAGTTGTTAAGTACCGACATCCATCCTGGAGGAGGTGTCGTTAATTGCAGTTTGAGTCACATCCCAACCCTAAAAAATATTGGTACTTGTGTTTATCATTCTAGTACAAATAGTTCCGAGAGTATCTGCTTCAATTATCTTGAGGAAAAACACCGGAGGAACTAGCAAAAAATGTGGTGCATCAAAACCTGCCATCTTTTTCCCTTCCTTCGTTAGGGCATCTGCTACATTTTTTTGCTCCCTAAATGCGTGGGACAACTTGGTGATATTCCGCTTCGACATCAAGTACCTGCACTCAACAAGTAGATTATCATAGAGATGGTTATCTTTGATAAACATATTTATAACCTCTGTCGAGTCAGGGTTGATTTCTATAGGGGTACAATGGTGTTCTACAACCATTTGCAGACCTCTTCTCAAGGCTTGGATATCTGCACGAGTGGGGTTAGTGAGGGGAGTGTGCTCTAGGAATCCCATTACTTGTTGCCCTTGATTGTTCCTGATAACTCCACCCAGCTCCCCTGAACCTAGGCTTGTTTTTACAGAACCATATACGTTCAGTTTGAAGGAGTTTATATTAGGAGGTTCCCACTTGAAGTGGATGATGGGTTGGGGGTTCTTTTCCTTATTTCCTCTGGCAATTAAGAGCTGATATTTAGTGGCTTGAGATATAGCATTTTGGATGCTGTCACTCTCTTTCTTCTTGTTGAAGTTGTTGTTGTTCCTTGTTATCCAGATGTTCCAAAGGGTATGTGGTTCGAGTGTATCCCATGTCAGCCAATTGTCAAATTTACTGGCCTTGGCCTTATTCCAAATATTAATCCAATTTGTGAAATTAACATGGTTAGCATTAAGGTGTTTTTAATCTTTAATTTTTGCAATGATGCCATTCCAGAAACTTTTAGCATTGGAAGAATACATGGTCAATGTTTTCTTCAAGGAAGTCACAAACTGACATTTGGGATTGATATTGATGCCTCTTTTATGGAGGAAGTGGTTTGTTGGTAGTTTGCAGTGGTATAGAAGCCAAAGAAATGTTTTTATCTTGTTTTGGGAATTGGCCTTCCATATCTATTTGAACTTTTCATTGCAAATTAGCCTTGGCCCATGATTTGAATGATTGATATGGGTGTAGGCAGATCCTGTGGTGAACTTCCCATCATTCGTGAGTCCCCAGACCTGAGTATCTTCTTTTGTACTATTAGAGGGAAAGGTGTATCTTTTGATGCATTTTTGGATGCTCTCATGGAGGATGAAGGATAGGTTATGTAATGACCCGTTAGGTAATTTCGAGTATGAGTCATTCTTCTTTCATAAAAGACCCCTTTCGTATATTTAAATTGGGAAATTTGGACTTTTTGATAACTACAGTTAATTAGTTGATGGGTAATTTTAAATTATTAATTTAATTGATGGGCTAAAGTGTGAATTTATCTAATACATATACCATTTTTCTTATATTTAATAAAATAGGTTAGTAGGGTTTGTCATTTTTTTAGTACATAGTTAGTTTTTTTATAAAAAAAAGAAAAGGGGAAAAGGGAGAGAAGAAACTCACCTTGCGGAGAGACGTGGGAGCCGACAGGAGGATAAACTGACGGTAAGAAACTATCTTAAAATTCTCATATTAGCCATAACATTAATTGCTAGATATAGAGTCTAATATAGGGGAATTTAAAAGAATTGAATATTTCAAAGTGCTAGTGTTGATGGTTCTCTTAAAAAAATGGAAAGGAAGTGTGTTGGTGCTATCATTGGACAATAATGGGTAATGACCACATAATGATAGCATAGGATGATATTAGAGAATATAGGTAAATAGGTTCTATAATGTGGTCTTCACTCTTCAATAAATCTGCTGCTTATTCGTGTTTTGATTTGTTTTTTCAGATTTTATTATACTTATCACACTATGATTTAAATTTTGATAAAAAATAATATATATAATTAAATATTAGGTGTGTTGAGTGTTGTATTATATGAATATAATTAGGTTTATGATATTTGGAGAAATTGAGACTTAACCTTATGCGTGTAATTTAGAAAAATATGAGAGTTGACATGTTAATTGGCATCAAAATTAGGAACCTGATTATAGATTTGAATGCATTTTTGGTTTAGGCTAGATATATGGTAATATGGTTGTTGTTAGTTTCGAAATCTTATTGGAATTATTTATTTGACTAGATTACATTGATTTGGAGGCCCAACGAAAAGGAAAGGCTCAAGTTCTGGGGTGATTGCTTGATAAATTGAGGCAAGTGAATTTCTAAACCTCAGTTTAGGTTTGTAGGTGCTTATATTTCCGTGTTATGTGGAAAAATCATTGTATTTTACTATGACTTTGCTTTACTATTACTTGACTATATAATTGACCTTAAAATGGAGATGAGGGGTATAAAATGGTGATCTAATGACATATATTGGTGGAATTGATATGTTGTGATTATGAGTTTATTTTAGATATGTGAAATGACTATATTGATGTGACATAGGAAAAATTATTATTGTTGTCATGTTATTATCGTGAATTATATGAACATGAATTAATTGCATTGGTTCTGACATATTGTGTTGAGACTGAAAATGATATGAAACAAAAAGGGTCGGGCCACACACTCCGTGACAGGTATTATAAAACAAAAGGGGTCGAGCCACACGCTCCATGATAGGTATTATGAAATAAAAGGGGTTGGGCCACACGCTCCGTAGCAGATATTATGAAACAAAGGGGTCGGACCACACGCTCCGTGGCAGGATATGTATATTGAGGGGATGGACCACACGCTCTGTGGCAGGTTACATGGACAGAAATGTCCCCATGGGTTCCGAACTGTAATTCAGCGAACGTGTACCGATAGAACAGACATGCATCATCTCATTGCATTGCATCGCATTTTGTTGATATTTATGAATTCGCTTTTACCACTTATTGCTTTGTATATGTTGAATTTGACTTGATATGATTCACTTGATAAGACTACCGATGAATATTCGTAGACTGTATTATTATTATTGCATAGAGTGTAGAGTTGACTGGTTTTATGCAAGTTGTAGTTGAAGAGGTTCGGTTGGGATGACATGAGTACTTGTATCTATCGAGCTTTGCTTTGTTTTAGTTATCCACTTGCCGAGTACCGTGTTGTTTGGTACTCACCCCTTACTTCTACACTTGTGTAGGTTGTGAGCCCGGACCTGCTTGATCTCCTAGTGCTTTCTAACACATCAGAGGCTATCGTTTCGAGTGTTGAGGTAGTTGTTATATTCATCTAGCAGATACCTTTTACTCTTTTATTATGTTTTAATCCTACTCTAGAGACAAAGACATTGTGACTGTATTTTCTTTCGTATTTCGATAATTTATTAGTGGCTTGTATACGTGATAACCAGTCTTGAGGGATTTTGAGATTATTTATTTGCCTTTGTCTAAGTTAAACCTTGCTTTATCTCAATTACTTTCGCATTTACTTTCTGTTGAGTTTTAGGTTGACTTGTCTCGGTGGGTTGAGATGAATGTCATCACATCCGAATTTGGATCGTGACAGGTTGTTGAAATTCCACTCTTCATTTTGGTATATGTCACTGATTTTGAGTTGGTCCTCATTTTCTTGTAATAGTCCACTAATATCAGTACGGATGGAATTGCAGTGGGGAATCCAGACATTAATTAGGAAATTGACTTGGTTTCCTTTGTGTACTACCCATCTGGTGGCATTTGTGCAATCAAACTAGCCTTTTTGGATGTTATGCCAGGTTCTAAATACAAGCTTTTTGGCTCTGCTAGTCCTAGTGGTTTTGTGGTATTTATTGAGTAGGACTTTGCTCCAAAGGCTTCTAGTATTCTTGAAAACTCTCCATTCTAGGCTTGCAAGATTTGCTATGTTCTTAATTTCACTTTTTTGGAGGCCTGCCCAGTCCTCCTCTGGACTTGTTCTCAGTGATGAGATCCTACTTTATTAAGTGAATTTTTCTTTTTTCAGCAGTGGTTCCCCAAACAAAATCCCTTTGCATTTTATTAATGGTTTCAGTGATTTTGCTAGGAAGTTAGATGTATTGCATTACATGAGATGGGATAGTGTTCAGGGCAGCTTTTGCCAGGACAGTTTTGCAAGTCAGGTTGAGGAATTTGGTCTTCCATCCGGCTAGTTTCCTTCTCATGTTGTCAATTATGAATTGAAAGTCAAAATTGGTGGGTTTTCTATTGAAGATAGGGAAGCCTAAGTACTTTCCAAAGGATTTTGAGGCTCCAATATTAAGGATATAGGATGAACTGTTTTTTGTGTCATTAGAGCAATTCCTAAAGAAGATGATTCTGGTCTTGGGATGGTTGATTCTTTGGCTAGATTGGGTGCAGAAGTATTGGAGAGTACAAAGTATGGTTATACAATTTTCAATATCAACCTTGGGCCCTTTGTGAGTTATCTTGATGGGTTTCTAAAATCCCTCATTGATAGACTTGTCAATCTCTCTGGAAAGTATTTTCATACACATAATGAAGATATAAGGGGATATAGAATCTCCCTGTCTAATGCCCTTAGAAGGTTGGAAGTAATCAGTTGTCCTACCGTTAATGAGGATGAAAATGGAGGTTGTGCTGATACAAGACATAGTGAGATTGGAAAGCCTAGTGGGGAAATTAAAGTAGTTTAGGGTGTCTCTAATGAAGGACCACTCTAGATTGTCAAAGGCTTTTTCAAGATCAATCTTCAGGACCATGTTGGGGTTTTTCCCTTTCATTTTTCCAAAGTGAGTAATGTATTCCTGCACAATAATGGCATTGTCAGAAGCTCTCCTATTTGTGAGAAAGCTGGCCTGACTGGGGCCAATGATGGTTGGGAGAATAGGCTTGATTCTACTAACAATGATTCTAGTAATCAGCTTGTAATTGGTGTTGCATAAGCCTATAGGTCTATAACTCTTATTAGAGGGGGGGTTAGGACACTTGAGAATGAGGCATAGCAGGGTTGTGTTATTCTAGGAGGCATGTGGGATTGATCAAAGACATCTTTGCAGAAAGCTTGTGTTTTGTCTTTGACTATGTCCTAGTATTGCTGATAGAACATGTGGTGAAGGCCATCAGGTCCAGGAGCTTTGAGTGGCTTGAAGGCTTTTAAAGCTTTGATGATCTCAGTCTCTGAGGGTGCAGTCAAAGGCAGTGTACACTTCATTGGAAATGATGTAGGGGTCTCCTTATCTATGGTTGTACACTCTATTGGAACTTTGAAGCTTAGTAGTGTACATGTTTATAAAGAAGTTGACAATATGCTCCTTGATGTGGTCCTGGCCTTCAATTTGGTTTCCCACATCATCCTTGATGGAGAGTATCTGGTTTCTTCTTCTCCTATTAATGGTGGATGTGTGGAAGAAGCTGGTGTTGGCATCTCCCTCACTTAGCTAGATGAGTCTGGATTTAGTTTTCCAGAGGTCATATTTAGCTTTGAGAAGGTCCTCATAGTCCTTGAGGAGGCTAGCTTCCATGTCTTGGAGGAAAGGACTGTGGTGGTAGTTAGGAGATCTTTGAATGCCATCCAATCTTGCAAAAATTCTTTTCATTTTTTTAAAAATGTTTCCAAAGGTGGTCCTATTCCAAGTAGAGGCTTCATTTTGGACAAGGTCTATAACACCATTAAGATTATTGGGGGTTTTAAAGCAGTGTTTGACAAGACCTTTAAAGGTTGGGTGTCTACACCACATTGGTTCCAGCTTGAAAGGTTTTGGGTCTCTATTGTTAGGACAGTTGTTTAGATTAATAAGAAGGTGACAGTGGTCAGACTTAGTTCTAGGGAGGTGGTTTACAGTGAAATTGGGAAAGAGTTTTACCCAGGAGTTATTTGCAACACATCTATTAAGTCTTTCAAGAATAAGGTCTTTTTTATTCCTATATCTCTTATTAGTCCAGGTGAACTTACAACCTTTGTATCCTAGATCAACCATTTTACAATAGTTTAGGCATTTCTAGAACAGGTTGGTTCTGACATTACTAATATTGTTTCCTCCATTTTTCTTTCTGGCACTTAACACTTCATTGAAGTCCCCTTCCATGAGCCATTTCCCCTTAATGTTTTGGGAGATATTATAAAGGTCAGTCCAGAGTTGGGTTCTAGTTTGGAAATTAGGACTAGCATAGATAGGAGAAAAATACCAAGGGTGATTATTAGGGAGTACCTTGACTGTGACATGGATGCCTTGGGGGATCACTAACAAATTGTCAAGCTTGAGTGTATCTTCTTTCCACATGATCACAATACCTCCAGAGGAGCCATTTGTAGTGGATTGGATTTGGGAGTCGAATTTGAGATGTTCATTAAGCTGGTTATGCTCTGTCATTTTGGTCTCGAGCAGAATTAGCATGGTGGGCTTATGTATCTTCACCATAGCCTCACACTGACACTTGAACCTTGTACCATTGCCCCCCATGTTCCATATAATAAACCTCATCATTGTTGGCATGGCTGATGGGTGTTCCTGCAGGCCCTTCCCTTTGTCCATCTGGGATGCCTGTGTTGTTATCCATAGTGGATTCAGTGCTACAGCAATTGGGATCGATTTTATATCGTTCCTTAGGTTCAGTGTGCAAACATTCCAATTCATTAGGCAGTGGACTATAATTACTGTGTTGTTGGGTTCCTCGAACTCCTTGAGGAACAGTTTCTCCAAGACTATTGAGACTGTATTTTGTTCTCCAAGGCTTGCTAAGATTTCCTCTAATTCCTGGTTGTTTTTTCTTAATAGCTCTAGGAGTGAGGGCTCCTCTTGCCCTTGATTTCTGCCCCTTCCTTGAGAGTACATTGTGTTTATGAGTTCTTGTGGTACTCTAGGAATGAATGTTGGGCTTTGAGAGTTCGTCAGGTATGGGAGGGGAGGAAAGAAGGGAAGGCTTTGAAAAGTTTGTCCCATCAGATTGTTCAGTTCCTCCATTGTTGCAGTGTTGGTGTTTCCTAGTAGTTGGATTTGTATGAGGGTTTGTTTCCATATCTGTTGGCCCAAATTCGCTATGGCTTAGTCCAGGCCTTTCTTGATTGTCTCAGCAAGGTAGGCCGGGTCTTGGAGAATCAGGGTTACTTTCTGACATGCTATCTCGATTTGGAAATTCAGGTGCTTTGTTTGAAGCGTAAGTTCCAACCACAACTGTGGGACGTGGTCGGGGGTAGTGGCGCCGTGGTGAACACTAGTAAGGCTTGGGTTTGGGTCGTGTTGGTTGTCATTGTTGATCGCTCTTGGAACTTGGAGTTCTTTCTTTACCAATTTAAATCCTTTCCTTATAGCCATTGCTGGCGTAATTAACTGGCTGGTTGAGGCGACCTCCATAGTCATGTCAATAGCCATGTTATGATTACTTTCATCAGGTTGGGAAAGATCTTGTGGCGAAGTGGCATTAATGGTTGTCGGCGTTTTGGGGGGGGGTCACTGCCATTAAAGCCTTTTGGGTCCCACTAGAGATCCCAAGTTTTGACACAGTATAGTCATTGACTTCGCCAAATCCCTTTTGGATTTGTTTCTCGTTGTTTAGCACAGCTTTTTGAGAAAAAGTTTTTGGAGCATTTAGGGGGAAGTTGGGGCGTTATTGATCTTTTGAGATTTTAGAGCCCGTTTGGATGGGTTTAAAAAAGTGACTTTTATGTATGAAGTGTTTAGAACTTTTAAGTGTTGAAAATTATTTTTATAAATAAGCAGTTGATTGTTTGGATAAAAGTGCTCATGGTGAAAATAAGTTGTTGATGTGTTTGGCAAATAAATGTTGTTAAGCACTTATCTTTTGTCAAAATGACTAAAATTTCCTTAAAGACTCCCTGATATATCCATAACTGGAAGATCCCTGGCTTTGATAACATTAATATACAAAAAAATGCATTTGCTCCACTAAATCATAAGTACTAGCAGTCTTATCTCTATCCCAATACCCCATTCTTGCAGCCAAAGGTGGCCTTGTTTCCACTAACCCAAATTCAGGCCTTGGACCACCACCAATTTGCATCTGCATTACATTGCTAGCCATAGATCCACCGATCTTTGCAAAATCAACCCTTTTCTCTATAACCACCGGAGGAGGTGGTGAGCTAGACGCCGGCGTCGGTGCCTGTGCCGGAATAGAATGAAAAGTTCTTACCTTTGGTTCTTTCTTCTTCATCGTCTTCTTGGTTTCAGTCTCTTTCATGTACTGTTCTTCAAATTTGTTGGTGTTAATTTCTTGAAAAGGGGTTGCTCTATTTTCACAATTATTCACATTCTGCTGCTCCATTGTTGCTGAAGAAATGAGGAACAGATGTGAATTTTAGGGTTTTAGCTGAAAGGGTACTTTGGGAATTAAAATAAAATATAAGGGATATAAAAATAATTTTTATAGTCAACGAAAATGGCTTTAAGCCCTCCAAAAAAGGTTAGAATTTTCAACTTTTCATTTTTGGGTGACTTTAAAAACTTTATGGCTTAAATTTAGCATTTAAAGTTAGTAGCCAAACACCAGCTAATTGGCACACCCATACCTTAAGAGCAAGCTCTGTGAGTTTCCACATGTCCATTAGCTTGCTCTTAAGGTATGGGTGTGCCAATTTCCTCCCAAATATCTTGACTATCACTGATAGACACCAAGGCCTCTAGATTCTGTTTCTCTCTTCATCTGTTAGGTGTATTGCATCTTGGGTGTCAATGTCTTTGTGGGAGTTGTCATTTCCCAAGAAATCATATGTTCTGTTGAGGTTATGTTGTTTATCTAGTAGTACTTCCTTGAAGGACTGTGGATTATTGGTGTCTTCAATCATAGGACTATCCCCATCTGGCGGGTCGGGTGGTCTATTAGGTGGCGATCCTTCTTTTGATGATATATCTAACAATTATTAGTAAACCTCTTTTCTTAACTAAGACTAACTAATTTGTTTTCTTTGTTTTGTATTTCATCAGGGTTTTGAGTGATCTGTCATACGATCATAAGTATAACAATATAAAGGACAACTATGTTACCTATTGTTATGTCAAGGATGTACTAACGAGGTGTTTTGTGAACTTCAGGATCCAAGGCCTGAGATACCAAAATGTTATCCAAGAGCATTGTCGTAATGTTGGGATATAAAGCCACAAAATAGGCCAGAGATGAAAGAAGCCGTTCAGACAAGTACAAAAGGAAGACAACAACAAAAGCACATGTTTTGCTTTATGCCTAGAAAAACAGGAATCAGAGGAGTTTATAATTGAACGATCGAGCTCAATATAGCATTAAACCAATTGTATATAGCATTAGAGCATTGGACTTATTGTATATAGCATTAGACCTAATGTTAGCAAGTTCACATGAATTAAGTTCCTCAATAGTTTCAACAAAGCAATACAGAGCTGTCTACATTAATAGACTCTTTCACGTATTTAGCTTTAATAACATTAAGCAGTTTAACCTAGAATCCAGCTCCTACATCAGAGCAAAAGCTAAGATTTTGAATCCTATTGTTAGCTCATACAGATCAATTCATACCAACTCTATCAACTTGTACCAAAGGCCACACGAATTTATTCAGCAACTTGAATTTGCATTAGCGAAATAACTAATGAAAATCATCAAGACTTTCTAAGATAAACAAACTAAATATTAAATCAAGATGACAACTTTTATCCAGCACAAAATCAACAAAGGAAATTATATTCCATCAACTCCTTTAGGCTTAAATAACCTAATAAATTGTCTTTAATTTAAAAACTGCGATAACTTATAGGGCCCGTTGCATAACAACTAATAAAGTACTCCTCCTTCAAAAAGTGCCTCATCATTTTCCTTTGGATTCAATCACCCTCTTGGCAAATGATGGCAAACAGAATGATGCTTGGTGAATCTGCAGAGAAGGGAAAAAGAATATAACAAAAGTGAGTCACAAATCAAAAGTTGAAAGTGCTATAGATGTGAGTAACAAAGATCAATCCAAGGAACAGAATGACAACATACCTCAGAGTTGTAGAACTTCAAAAGTCCACAGGTCTTGTCATGGCTTTCGTCGTCGATGGGGTTAATAGGGTTCTTGAAATCAACTGCAGGTCCCTCAGTAGAGCAGAGCATGAAACCAATCATGCCACTGGAAGAGTGATACAGCCAAACCAGTTTGTCAACAGCAAGAATAAACAGCAAAATAATATTATGAGAGAGAAGCAACAATGTATGGATAGTAAAAAAGTCATACATATGGCACAAATATCTGGCAATGCTGGTTATCAAGAATACACAAGAAAAGCACTTCAAATTGTGTTGATTAATTGTCCAATGGATCTTCAGTCCCAATACTCTATCTTAGAGTAATTAGTACAACAACATACCTGTGTAATCCCACAAGTGAGGTCTAGAGAAAGTGGGGCATACAATAGACCTTACATACCCAGTGTAATCTCACAAGTAGGGTTCACAGAACGTGGGGTGTAGAGACTTTACCCCTACCTTGCGAAGGTAGAGAGACTGTTTTCAATAGACTCAGGGCTCATGTAATTTCAAAGCAGGTTTGAAAAAGGAGATATCTTTGAGTAATTAGTATTAATCAAGTTTGTTCCTATCAACAGAACCTTATTGGATCAAATGACAAGAATAGAAGTCCACCTTGGATAAGTAGGAACAGTAGTCCATGCATAGTTGACTGAGCCTTTGAAGATCTGGCGGCAATTAGCAACAATTTCTTCAATTATGTGCATGTGAAGCCATATGCTCTCAGCCTGCGTAGATACCACCCCTCCAGGACGAAGAGCCCTTGCTATAGATTCAAAGAAAGGCTTTTCGAACAACTCTTGTGCTGGACCTGAAGTTGAAAGAGTGAGATTGTTAGGAGTGAAATTTCATGAAAAAGGTAGTACTCAAGCAATGACATGATAGATTACCAATAGGGTCAGATGAATCCACTATGACAGCATCGTAAGTTCCTGCAGGAACATTTTTCAAAAATGCAACTCCTGTAGGAACAGGAGGAAAAAGGAAACACCAAGAAGTTATGTTAGCAAGTGAACAAAAATGAGCCCCAAACAGAAAGGTTGAGAAGATAACAAGAATCATTGATCTTACCATCACCAATGTGGAGATTCACACGTGGATCCTCATATCCTACAGCTACATCTGGGAAAAATTGTTTAGCAACCTGTCGGAAGAAAAGGAAGACTTAATTTCAACATTGCATTATGTTTTCCATCATGCTGCAAGAGCTTAAAGCCGGTAAGTTACAACTGAGATGTCCCTAACACAAAGCACATAAATTAGCACATCAAAACCTTTTAATAACAAGTAATATGGAGAAAGGATCGAATCTGGTAGCACTTGCTAACTAAGATCGAATATGTCATAAGACACTGGTAATACATGTAATTAGAAGAATCAACCATTTTCCTCTCTACCCCCTAGTGGAGAAGAAAAATGTCAATGGCGACCAAAAATGTAAAAAAGGTACCATTTTTATTAATTAGCATCAACAAATCTGCTTACCTCAACTACCATCTTGTCAATCTCACATATGTCGATCTGTTCGACAGAAGAATGACGAGATACCTCACGCAAGACACCACCATCTCCTCCTCCAATAACCAGTACCTGAGGGAAGAAGAATCAGCTTAAAGTTGGCACACAAGTAAAAAAAGACAAACAACATCAATAACTTTTGGCCATTATACGCCAGCAATTATCACTCTCTTCATACACAATTTCTGCAGAATGCGATTACAGGGAACAAACAAACAAACAATTTCTGCAGAATGCGATTACAGGGAACAAACAAACAAACAATTTCTGCAGAATGCTATTAGAAGGGACAAATAAACAACAATTTCTGCAGAGTGCGATTAGAAGAAGCAAACAAACAAACAATTTCTGTAGAATGCGATACAAAGGGCAAACAAACAAACGAATGAAGCTTGTAAGGACGAATTAAACAAATTGAAAATAGATGTGGATAAAATTTATAATCTATGTGCTTGATAAGCAATGTGTCATAAGACCTCAAGCTACACCATTGAATGCTGCCAAAAAGCAAACGAGATCTCAAGATTTTATAGTTTCAAATCATGATGGAGTGTACGGACCTTTTTGGGGTTGGGAATTGAACAAAGAGGAAGATGAGTAATCATCTCTTGATAGGCACATTCATCCCTCTCGGTAAGTTGGATCACACCATCCAAAACAAGCACCTTTCCATAAGTTGATGACTGCACCAACAAACAAGATCACACAAAAATGAGCAAGCAGTACATTAGGAAAAGAAACTAAAACCTTAGTAGATCAACCAAATACCTGAAAAACCAAGACATTTTGGTAATCAGACTTCCCCTGAAACAATGTCTTCTCAACCTTCAACGAATGTGCTTCCCCTGCATAATTCCTTTCTTGTCAGTAACCTCTTCACAAATAGTACTAGATTTCCAGAAAATAAAAATCTCACTTGTGAATTTCACAGTAACCCCCCACCCACTCACACACCTACCCCCACAAAAACAGAGCATTTACAAAACCAAAAACCCACCATACAGAACAAAGCTGAAACAAATCACAAATCATCAAAACTTAGATACCCATAAGCATTCACGTATTCAACCCACCAAGAATCGCCCAAAAAGACACAAACTTGAATACCCAAATAAGAAAAAACCCAATCTTTGACACCCACAGACATCATTAGAGTAATAAACCCCAAAACCAGAAAACAAAAGCAACCCAATTCCCCAAAAGCAGAATCTTGGATACCCATATAAGAAAAAACGCAAACCCTGTTACCCACAAACATCATTAGAGTAATAAACCCCACCAAACGAGAAATCAATAACAACCCAAATACCCAGATGCATAAAATCAAGAAAACTTTAAACATAAAACTATACAAGAGAGAAGAACAAACCAGGCCAAAGGGGGCTAATCTCAGAGAACCATCCAGGTAGAACAGAAGAGATATAAGGAGACGAATCCTCTTTGTCATTGGTGCTGCAACCGTTGTTGCTGTTATTGGCTGCCTCCATATCTGCTTCTTCTTCTTCTTCCTCTCTTGGCCTCTTCACTGGCAATTCAGTTCCCTTCACAAAAGCACACTCATCTGCCATCACCAAGCCCTCTCTATTTATAGGCCAAAAAGAAAACAGGTTTCTTGAACCTAACCCTTTAACACAGCTAGGATCCCTACAATAATTACCCCAAATATCACGACTCTTCAGTCTTCTTCACCCTCCCTTTCTCTCTCTGTATATCGCTAAAAAATAAGATAATAATAGTGACAGAAAATCCATTACATATTTAAAAATAAAAAATAAAAAGGAAGGAGAGAGAATATGGCATTAAAGAGTAATCTATTTTGGACATGAGTTTCAAATGATAGGTTATGAATTTGTTAGGAGTTTGGACTATAATTTATATTTTTTAATTTGTATTTTTTTTACTTATAAATATGAACAATGTTATAATTTGTGAAAAACTATAAAATAGAATTTAGTGTTTATATACTATTATATTAAATGAGTAAATTATAATTTATAAATAAGGTATCAAAATATTATAAAGCGTAGAATTAATAAATTATGTATCTTCATATTCTTTTAATAAATGAATGTGCGTGATTGTGTTATTAAATCTTTTTCAATTAGACATAATTTTATTAAAATTTACTAGTACAATAAATTAATAATAGGAGTAGTAACTATCTATTTTTTATATATAATTCTTGTATATGGTATGATGAATCTCTTTATGTCGAGCATTGAGTTTTTTCTTACAAAATTTAATATTAAGAAAAAATATTTGTAAAATAAAATTTATTGATCAAATTTTATATTTTTTTTAAAATTAAAATTCTACTTTTTAGAGAATTTGGAGTTAAAATTGAATATTTTTGTTTGCATATTTCTAAACAAACATTAATTTTAAATTGGGATCCAAACCATATGATCAAATGCCTACTTAATTTATAAAATAATTAAGTTATATATATACACACAAATAATTTTAAGATATCAATCCACTTAAAACAATACTTACATATAAACCTTCTTTAAAAAATGAAATTCATAATCTTAAAAAATAAATTAAATTACCTACCCTAATAACTAAATATAATTTAAATTATATATTATGAATTTCACTTTTTAAGAAAGTTTATATGTAAGTATTTTTTTAAGTGGATTGATAACTTAAAATTACTTGTATATTAGTAATTTTTCTATTTTCACAACATAGAAATAAGATTATATAGGTATTATTATTTTTAAATTTCAGTTATAAAATTTTAAAAATAAAATATATTTTTGAATATTGTGATCTTAAATTAAAAATATATCAAAATATTTTGCAATTTTATATAAAAATTAAATTAAAATTTGTCAATATATATATATATATATATATATATATATATATCACAAATTAAAAAGGAAATAGTAGAATAGCAAAAAAGAATAATCTTAAAATGTAAATACTTTAGTGATTATTGTAAAATGATGGGGCGCTCTGCTCAACTAGGGTTTGAGTGTTTTTACTAGGTATGCAGCTTTTTTGTCAAAGCGATTGGGCCCACTAAACCCCTTTACAAAATAAAATAGTAAAAAATTATCTAAATATACTGCTTGTTTATCATATTTTTTAAAATTTTCTATTATTTAAAAAATTATAAAATTTTTTATTCTCTTCTATTTTCAGATATACCACTTTACGCAATGTATCGATCGAATACATCACTTTACGTGATGTATCAGAACGTTGAGTGTTATATTCGAAATCAAGACGCGATGTATTGGGACATTGAGAGATGTATCCAAAATTGGGACGCGATGTATCGGGATATTTTGGAATATATCTGGATTCCACCAAATTTAAGAGATTTTTGTAATTTAGAAAAGAGTAGGAATATGATGTAATTAACTCTTAACACTGTGAGATTTGAGTAATCCCTAAAAAAAGAGGAAAATTTCACAAATAACCACTATAATAAATTTAATTAGGCTCCTTAGCTTTAGTTTGCATATTTACGAGTTGTAGTTATAGTTTAAACTGACGAGTTTGTATAATTCGCGAATAATTGAGCTATTTTTTAATAAACTCGAAATAACTAATTTATACAACCGCAAACATCTGAACTTTAAACAGTTATACAAATTATATTATACAAAATTACATTATACAAAATTACATTATACAAAAGTTATACAAATTATATTATACAAAATTTAAATTATATAAACGTACAAATTATACAAATTCGACCAACGTTAAATGTTAGTGGCGAATTGTAAATTAGCTAAATTATAATTATGTTAATCAATTAATATATATATATTTACTTATTCACGTAATTTTTCTATAAAATAAAGACCAAATTTTAAAAAAATAAATTTGTCACGGGGACATCTTTTTCAGAATATTAAAAAAGATTGTACTCTATCTTATAAGAAAAATGAAAATAAAAAGATTGCATCTTCTCTCTATGGTTCTACCTACCCCTTCACAATTTTCACAATCCCAAACTTTAGTACTTCATTCGTGGAATGAATCGTTAGGTGAGTATCTAGTTTAAGCTAACTTATAAGTTATAATAACATATAACAAGTCTAATATATATATATATTATTTTAAAAAGGAACATAACATGTTCTAGCAAAAAATGGAAAAATGTAAATCAACCTTTAGAGGTTGGTTTTTCTTTTTTACATTTTCTTTAAAGAAACTGATCTTCGGAGGTTATTTTTTTGCAAAAAATTAACTTGAAGAGTATAAATAAAAATTTAGTCATAAGCCAATGAACATTAATCATCTGATGGTAAAAATGCATCTTACTATTGTAAAGATGAGATCTCGATCTCTCAATAGTATATTTTATAATTGTGTAATTTAAAAAATCGATCTATTTCCGATTTAAAATCAGTTATTGGTCAATTTTTTCCAAAAAATTGACTTTCTGAGGTGATTTTTTAAATCGATTTTTGATATTTTTTAGTAGTATGGATCAAAATTTGAACCCCCTAAATTATTATATTTATATTGATTTCATACTTTAACTATGTCTCATTTATATTATGTTTTAATTAGTTCATACTTTAACTATACCTAGTTTACGTTAACCTTCCCCTCCCCTCCTCTAGTTATAATTTTTAGGTGCTAAAAATTCTTAGCTTGATAGATGGCAAAGTACATATAGTTATCGAAGCCCGGAAGAGGCGAAAATGAACTTATATAGATATATTCTTCAATCTCTCAAAGTTTAAATTAAACTTTTTGATTCACAATACCTGATTCACACTTTTCAATTTCAAAACACAAATATAGCTTTTAGCGAAATGGAATAAAAATGACGTTCCTTGTGCTTTTTTCTTTACCTTTTCTTTATCTACTTTTAACTTTTATTTTTCTTTGAATTTACTTGTTTAGTTAGAATCTATGCTATAATTATATCATTAATAATCTAAATAAAATCTAGAGAAAATATTTAAATAACATGTGTAGTGTTACTTGGCCCTTGTTAAAGCTTTTTGGAGTGTGAAGTGTGAACACACTTACATAATAATATATAATGAGCAAGGGATTTAGCACATGAAAATTGTAGTTTGGATGGTAACACAAATTAGACATAATTTAAATATAAAATTAATAAAAACGTTATAGTTTAAAAGGTTTTGATCCATTATCTCAGAATTATTTATAGAATATATATGTTATGAAGATTTTAATAATTCATATCCCACCTACCGCATATCCGTATAACCGTGTTGGTTTTTCCCTTTTCCCCAAACAAGTATAGCGTTTTTTTTTATCGCAGATTTTGAAATTAAAATTTAAAAAATTGAGTTTTTGAAATAGTAATATTTAGAATTTAAAGTTGTGTTTGATCAAATATTTTTATGAGTGCAAATGAAATTTCTTTCAAACACTGATGTGAATTAATTTTGTGAACTTACATAAGTTTTTGAAGATTAATTTTCAGAACTTAATTTTAAATTTATGACTAAATAAATATTTAAAGATAGTTTATAAAATTGATCTAAAATTTATGATCAAAGCTAAATTAGAGTTATTTGTCACATACTATTTTGGGGGATTGGATTGACCAAATTTGACAATGATTTAGTACGTGATTATCTTAACTATTTTCAGTCACGTTATTGATTGTATTATGCTTTACACGTGACACATCACAAATGGGTAGTGTTTTAAAGTTATAAAGTAAGTAGTTATTTTTGCTTTTTTTTTTTAAGGCTCGTTTAATTAAGTAGCGTTTGATCATAGATTTAACATCCCAATTTGAAATTAGGTTTTATTTCTTTATATATAAAATTTTCATAAAATTTCAATCTTAATTTTCGATCACAAATTTTTAAAAAGTAGAATTTTAAATTTTAAATGTAAAATTTGACTAGAATCTTATGTATTGTAAAAAGATTTGTCAGATTAAATTTTGATAGATAACATAAAAGACACATATTAGACGTGAATGTGTTGTCTTTACCATGTGGAAGGATTATATTAAAGAATATTTAATACTATTATTGTTGATGTTTTGATAATTAGTGAGTCTTTGTAAAATTATGTGTATTTAAAAATTTATAATCACAAGTATTTATTTATAAAATGAACATAAAAGTATGTGATTTATTAATGTGGTGCTATAGAATATTTGATACTTTTTTAATGAACTATATTTTGCTCATTCAATGAGATTGTATAAAAGTTGAGAAAGTTTTTATAGTTTTCACAAATTGTGGTGTGTTCATTTTTACGAGAAAATATAACTTAAAAAAAATTCAAATGCATTAAAAAAAAAATCTAACTTCAAATCAACTTGATTTTAAATCATATTTAAATGATTCTTAAGATTGAGTCGAGAAATTCCACTTCAGAGGGAGGAGGGGATTGATACTTTACCTCATCAAAATGACTTCACTTTTAGGATCCGAACTCAAAATTTTTACTTAAGGGTGAAAAGATAATTACGACTATCACTGTCTTCGATTTGATTATAGCCATTTTGCTTTAATTCGTAATTTACTCATAGTCATAGAAAGGCCTTTATAAAGATGAAAAATAAAATGGCATTATATTGTTCATAACTTTACACACACGCCCCCTAAATTTGTTTGGCTTTCACACAATAAAGTAATTATTTTGTTCTCACCACAATCTTGCTTTCAATTGTTCCATTGACCATTATATTAAAATATCTATTAATTTAATAAGGTTGATTTCTTTCATGCATTCATTTATTATCTTTTTAATATCTAAACTACTTTGCCAAGCACGATTATGCTATATTGTAACGACTTGTTTCCGTCGCTAGGAATAGGCCAATGGGGAAAGATTTTGGGCCAGAAAATTTTGAATAGTAACTTCGAAAAATTTGAGCCTAGGCCAGACTTGGAAGAATTCTGAGTCAGGTGAAGTCTAGGGCGATCATGTTAATGATGGAAGGTCAAATCTATAATTTGATTGGACAGGCTGATAGCCAAGACGATACGGAGCATTTACGGTTTTGCGGAATCACATTAGGATGAGTAAAACTCTCAGAATCGAATTTGGCGTGAAGGGTATAATTTTAATACATCTTTGGAAGAGGTGTGTTGTGAAATGGGGGCTTGGAGCACAAACTCTAAGTTCACTGTTTCCGCATATCCCGTCAGAGCGGGATTATTCCCGCGCTGGATAGGTCCCGCTAGAGAGGGACAGTCGCGACTTAAGTCGTGAAAAATTTCAGAAATGGTCTTTTTCTGCAAAATCAGTTTCTAAAACTTCAAGAGGTGACCTAGGGCGAATTCTATAAATTTTCCACGGATTTCCATGCTTAAGGTAATATTTTTACTCCCTAGATTCATACTTTGATTCCTAAAAACTAGAAAGTATATGTGCTAATTATTGGGGGAGGGTTTGAACTGAAAATCTATGGTGGAAATTAGCCCTAGGATAAGGTTAGGATCAAGGGTTGGCCTAGGTTGTGAAATTATGTTATATTTCCTGATAGTTGGGTTGTTGTGTTGATCCTTTATATGTATTTACTGTTTTCTAGACCAAGAACGGGAAGAACGAACCCGGAAAGGAAAGACTTTTGCATTGTAAGGTTGTTGAAGCTTGAATTTGAGGTAGGTGATGGTCTAGTTTCCCGTATGTGTTTCATATACTTGTTAAATTGCTTCATGATATGCATGTATGTATATAAATAGGGAAACATGCTAGATTATGTGTGAAATAATCACTTGCTGGCCTGTTTGTATGATGAACTTGTTCTTGGTAATATAAATGCAATAAATACTGAATGTATTTGTGATTATGGTACCTTTGGATCGGGTGTCATATTTCGACACAAAGTTGATTTTTTGTAGGTCCCTTAAGAGGACCCTAGTAAATTTATAGCATGTGGAAGTTATTGAGTTGTGATATTGCTGAATAATAGTTGAACTTGAGATTGGTTGACTTATTCTGTATATATATATATATGCTTATTGTGTTGAATTTACTTGTCTATGATTTGCTTATTATGTTATGATATTGCTGAATAATAGTTGAACATTACACTATTGTCTTTGTGTACTGATACTACTCTTGCTCTGCCTTTTTGTTTAGTACAAGACATATTCAGCCGGTTGTAGAGAGACCTCGATTGAAAGAATAGAAGTTTGTTCAAAGTCCAAGAATGAGCTATTTTGTCATGCTGCCGTAGACTTTTTCATTAATCCCAATCCTTCTTTCGGAACTCAGATATTTAGACACTGTTTTAGTAGTTTGACTTCCGTATAGGAAGTGTTTCCCCTTTTCTTACATTAACACTGGTTAAAGTTTTGGTACGGACGACTTTCAGTTCCTAAGATGTGTTGACTTCTGCATTTTTATAGTTATTAAAATAATTGGCTGAATTTATGGAAACTCACTATTATTTTCTGGTGTTGATAAGCTGGGCTATAGAAATGGTTCTCCCACTAAAATAAATATTGTGGGTACCAGTCATGTCGGATCGAAAATGTGACAAATTTGGTATCAGAGTGTAGGTTCGTTGATCTCATCGTACTGAAATGAGTCTAATAAAGTCTTGCGGAACGGTATAGAGACATTTGTACTTTTCTTTGAGAGGCTATAGGATTTTAGAAAAAGTTTCAATGTCTTCTTTCCTTCGTGCTAATCGCTTTCAATCTCTTGTCTGCAGATGGTTAACACATGTTACAACGGTGTTAGGATAGTTGCTCCAATTGAGCTCGAAGAAGAGCCATCCGTTCGAGGGCATGGTAGAGAGAGAGGCAGGAGAGGTAGGCGAGGTAGGGGAAGAGGAAAGGCAGTATCTGCCAGAGTAGAGGTCCCTATTGAGGAGGTGTTGGTAGGTGAGACCCTTTCTGCTCTTCATAATGAGTTTGAGGGAGAGGTAGAAGCTGGAGGAGAACAAGAGCAGGCTGAACAAGAGGAGGATAACCAAACTGAGGCTGCTAGTATTCTCCTTCTAGACCCAATTTTGGCCCAGCAGATCATGGCCTTCCTGAGTGGCTTAGCTGGCACGGGCTCCATTCCCACTATGCCTGCAATACCAGCTCATGTTGATCGTCCGTTTGCTACTGCAGTTTCGCCAACAGATGGGGTGGTAGGCATAAATGCTTTCTTCAGGCCACTGATGGGTCCAATGATGACGGGTACTGAGCATGACATGCTCACTAAGTTCCTCAAACTCAAACCTCCAGTTTTTCATGGTACTAAAAATGAGGATGCCTACGAGTTTATTCTTGATTGATACAAGAGGCTGCACAAGCTGGGTATAGTGTATCAACAAGGAGTGAAGTTTGTGACTTTTCAGCTATAGGGTGAGGCTAAGCAGTGGTGGAGGACTTATGTGGAGTGTCGTTCACTTATGTTTTCCCCACTTACTTGGATTCAGTTTCATGCTCTGTTTCTAGAGAAGTATGTGCCCCGTACCTTGAGGGACAGAAAGAATGACGAATTTATGTCCCTTGAGTAGGGAGCGTTATTAGTGGCTGCTTATGAGGCCAAATTTCATGCACTGTCTAGGTACTCTACTCAGCTGGTTATTACTGAGAAGGGGAGGGTCAGGTTGTTTGTGATGGAGTTGAACCCGAATTACAGGTACTTTCTGTTTATATGAATTCGTCTGGTAAGAATTTCAATGAAGTCAAGTCACAAACTTTGTTAAGAAAGTTGAAGGTATGAGGAAGGATGGACAAGACAAGGCTTTGGCTAAAAGGACCAAGAGTGTAGGTAACTTCCAGGGATTCTATTCCAGAGGGTCAGGCAGGCCAGTGATTGCTGTCCGGCCAATTCAGTTAGCACTGCCTGCTTTCACTGGCAATTTTTCAAGTACTCTACAGTAGCATCAGACCCATGATGGTTAGGGAGCATCATTCCCAGGTAGTCGCCCAGTTTTGAATCGCGGCTATTTTAATTATGGAGAGCCGAGCCATATACGAAGGGAGTGTCCTCACCCCCGCAGGACAGGTTCAGCACCCTAGTAGGCTCGAGCAATGGTCCCAACAGCTGAAGGGAATAGTGGCAGAGGACGTTCACAATATGGGCGAGGAGGAAATCTGAGAATCCGTGGGGGCCAAGGCAGTAGGACTGCAGGTCAAGAAGAGTCCAACTAGGCAGAGAGGTGGCCCATCAGGATGACCGAGCTCAGTTTTATGCATTTCCAAGCAAAACTAAGGTAAAGGCATCTGACACAGTTATCACAGGTACTATTCTTGTCTGTGACCGGATGGCTACTATTTTATTTGATCTGGATTCCACTTATTCGTATGTATATGTAAGATATGCCTTAGGTTTTGATGTATTGTGTGATATATTGGATGCCTTTGTTCATGTTTTTACCCTGTTGGAGAGTCATTCATAGTCACCGATGTGTATCGTTCTTGTTTTATTGTGTTATGGGATACCAGACTTGGGTTGACTTAGTGATTCTAGACATGACAGATTTTGATGTGATCTTAGGTATGACTTGGTTATCCCCCTAGTATCCTAGAGAGAAACATCAATTTCAACCAAAATCTGAGTCCCATATCCCGAAGCTCATTAAGAGAAAAGTGTTGTACGTCGCGTTGCCTTCAATTTGAGCTAAATATCAACCAAGAAGGAGTGTTAATGTGGTTGCTACATACTTAAGGTAATATTAAAGTCCCTTTTTCCATTGTTAACAAATTTATTTAGCGTTTTAACGGATTAGAACGGAGAAAATAACGTTATAAACTCGTTTGTCATTTTGTTGAGATTTATGGATTAAGAGGCTATTTTGGGTGGACTAAATGGATGGAATTAGTTGAGTTATGATGTATAATAATTGTTGATGTTGTTGATGAGTTGTTGTTCATGAATTTGGAAGAATAAAGTGTATGAAGATATTGTATATATTTTGGAGCAATTTGGTATAATATTTATGGCTGTTTTGCAATGATGTTTTGGGGACTGTTTCGTGGTTATTACGAATTGTTTGTGGGCTGAAATATCAGAGGATTGGTTGTAGTTGTTGTTATACACTATGGATATACGGAAATAAAAAAGTGAATACAAGCATCGACATCCGAATGTATATTGGGCTGTTTTGAAAGTAACTTAAGGATGAATTTAATTCTATATTGATATGGAATTGTTGGTATTATTGTTGATGATGTTTTAATTGGTGTTTGGCTAAATTGGAATTTCGAGGATTATTACGTTTGCAGGAGAAATGTTGTCCGAATTTTGTTAAGTTTTATTTGTACTTGGATTAGTTAGTAAGTGATGTGGATATCTAATTGTGGCCTATGTCATCTTAAGTTTAGACCCACGAGCTCGAGAAGTAGATGTTGGACATTTAGATAGAGTTCAAGGTATGTAAAGTTGTCCTCTTTTTTTTTGGCATGTCTTAGATTAAGCAATAAATGATATGAGCTTGGGGTAATTCTATTCATAAATTCCTAATGTAATTCACGATCCTTACTTAATTTTTGATGTTAGAGCTCCTAATGTGATTGAATTATTTCCCCTTGAATCCTCTATATATTGGATAGTTGTTGGTGTATAAAAGTCCTTATTTTTACAAACTTTATCATAATTAGCGTCCTTAACTTACAATAGCTATTCGCGTCATCTTATTGCATTACCTACACCTAGGTATGCGATGCGGACTTGTCGCGGACCACACTGCCTCACAAATTAAATTCAAGCTTCATTTTTTATCTTTACTTGTCCTAGGTCCGCGACACGGGCTTGTCGCGGACCATACTGTCTCGCACTTGAATTCTTGATTTTGCTTGGTTTATTCTTCATGGTCATGTCCGCAACACGGACCTGTCGAGGACTACACTGTCTTGTCCAATAAATTTCATACTTTGGGCATTCGAGTGTTAGTTATTCCACTCATTCTATTGAGTCTCAGTTGATGATCTAATTCAATATGGTTTCTCATGATATTCTACTCGTGCATACTATTGTTACATCTTTCATTGAGTCCCGTACCGGGTATGTTGTCATGCACAATTTTACTATATTATTCACCGAGTCTCTTCTAGAGGATCGGGTAAGGCATATGATGATATGATGATATGGTTATGACATCGAGTTCCATTAATGGGCCGAGAACGATAAAGTGTACACTACTCTATTCATCGAGTTCCTTGCTAGAGGGTTAGGTACGATGTATATATATATATATATATATACATGATGATATAATGATATAATTGTGACACCGATTTCCATAATAGGCCGGGTATGGTATATGATGATGATATGCATGACTTCATTTCATAAAACGCAGTACAGTGATTTGTTGATTATCATACTTGTCTCCTGAATCTTTATTTCAGATGTGATCTCCTTTATGGTATTTTCTGCTTTATATACTCAGTATGTATTCCGTACTGACCCCCCCTCTCCGGGGGGCTGCGTTTCATGCCCGCAGGTACAGATAATCATTTCGAGAATCCGTTAGCTTAGGATTTTTACTCAGCTATTTTGGAGTGCTCCATTGTACCGGAGCCTAGATTTTGGTACCAATCCTCTTGATATATATATATATATATATATGTTTATTCAGGGGTACGGCGGGGGCCCTGTTCCGCCATATGATATTGTTGATACTCTTAGAGGTCTGTAGACGTATGTGTGGGTTGTGTATAAGTTTGTTCAGCTAAGTCTATACGATGTGCTATGGATATTGACATGTAATGGCAGCCTAGTCGGCTTGTACGTCTTTTCATGATATAATTGTGATGACTCCTCAGGAGACAAATGATAGGGATGTATGATATGAAAATATCATGAACCATTGGAGTTCTTATGTAAGTTATCATATTGTTCGTGGTTCAGCTTGACTACATCTGATAGGTATGTATGTGGGTGTCTAGGTCGGGCCCTAGTCACTGCCTACGGAGTTGGGTCGTGACATATGATCCTCTTACTTGCTAACCGCGTTATCCTATCAGTACACCGTTATCTTTGTGTACTGATACTACTCTTGCTCTGTATTTTTATTAAGTACAGGGCATATTCAGCCTATTGCAGAGAGACCTCGGTTGGAAGATTAAAAGTTTGTTCAAAGTCCAAGGATGAGTTATTCTGTCATGCTGCCGTGGACTTTTTCATTAATCTCAGTCCTTCTTTCGGGACTTAGATGTTTAAACACTATTTTAGTATTTTGACTTCTGTTTGGAGAGTGTTTCCCCTTTTCTTACATTGACACTGGTTAGAGTTTTGGTACAGACGACTTTCAGTTTCTAGAATGTGTTGACTTCTGCATTTTTGTAGTTATTAAAATTGTTGGTTGAGTTTATGGGAACTCAGTATTATTTTCTATTTATATTCCCACTTCTTCAAGGTTTTTAATATTTATTTCTTAAGTTGATAAGTTGGGCTATAGAAATGGTTCCCCCACTGGAATAAGTATTGTGGGTGCCAGTCAGGTGGGTTGGGATCGTGATATATATTCCTTTTATATTCTTATGAGAATAAATATTTTTATTCATCGTTTTTTCCAAACATTTCCAATACAAACTCAAACATTATGTAACTTCGGAAAATGGGTTAAAAATACTTTTGAACTATTTGAAATAAATTAATTGTATTCTCGATTATATTTTTGGCTCAAAAATATCTTCATCTTTAGACAAGTAAGAGATTGTTTGGATTGATTTTTGATTTTTGACTTATAATGAAAAGACATAAGTCATTTTAATTTATGACTTTTGGCTTATTCTTATCATTTTAGTTTAAAATCAAGTGCTTATAAACACTTTTTAAAATTTACTCAAACACTCCAAAAATGCTTACAATTAAGATTCCTAAGTAGTGCGTTCACGGAGGCAAACCGAAAGAAAAACAAAAAAGGAAAGGTTGGGTGCTTGTGGGGCATGGTCATCGAGCCTCAAATAGGAGGGGGCAATGCTTTGAATTACCTTGCTTGCAAAGATGAATGCATCAGAAAAAGGGTTGATTCTCTTTTCGGATGAGGGGTAAAGGCCAGAAGATAAGATTGTCTATCGATAAAAAAGAGGAAATTTTTTGACTTAAAAACACTTCAAAAAAATCAATCCAAATAGGTTCTAATTCGAAAGTATCTTTCAATTAATCAAATACGTCAAAAAAATACCCTCCCCGCCATCTGTTGCTCTAAAACAAGAGGAAAAAACTCATTTTTGTCGTTGATATTATAAATAGAATAATTGTCTGGTATTCTTCAATATCTATATAGAGATACTAGAGATGGATGCATATTTCAATTCTTTATAGATATCTATATAGATAAACAAAGTCTTCGTTGTCAATAATGTAATACTTTCTAAATTATAATCTAAAACTCATTTGCAATATAAACAAATAATCTTTTAGAAATTTATTATAAAATATACAATTATTTTTGTTACTTGTGATTATTTTTTGTATTACTTGTAATGGAATATTCATAAAGTTATTATTAAATTTTATTTTTACTTATATAAATAGATATTAGAATTTTGATTATTAATAATAAAATATATTTTTTTATTCTGCTCAAAATAAATAGAATAACATTAACTTATATACTCCATAAGTATTTCTAACTTTTTCTTTTGTCTAAGAATAATATTTATTTTTTCATAGAAGAATTGATAGTATAAAATAAATTATGATTTAAAGGAAGTAAGAAAAGGACAAAGGTTGGCAAACACAAAGGTAAAATTGACATTTTAAAAAGTCAATTAGAATAAAGAGGAAAAAATATCTATTGTTCAAAATTAAAAGAGGAGTTTAATTTTTAAGGTAAAATTAAAAAGAATAAATGATTTTCACTCTTTAAATTCAAGCCACGAAAATTGGTTAAATTTGGCGTTGGCTGCATAAGAGGAGAAAAATGAAAACAATCAACCTCTTATATTTAGCCTAAAAATAATCTCATATGGGATTCATGCCCTAAAGAAAAAATTTAGGAAAATAAGGATCGTGTGAATTGAAATCTTTTTTCTTTGTTTTTATTAGTATTTAAAAAAAGAATGAGAAGAATTGGTAGAGACTGAGATTAACAATTAGAAGAAGAGGAACTTTCAAAAATAGTTTCAGTTGCTATGAAAATTTTCGTTTGTATATCTCGCTCCATTATATAAATTGGATTTTTAAAGAGATTGTATATACAAATACAAATTTGCTTTAGAGATTTATATATGAACCCCTAAATTCGCTTTGTATACAAATACAAATATTTAGAGATTTATATATAAGCCCTCACAGATTTATATATGAGCCCCGAAATGTACAAATACAAAAAAAAATATAAATTTGTTATAGAGATTTGTATATGAGCCTCTAAATTTGCTTTCAGATTTGTATATAAGTCTTCACATTTATATAATAGCAAATTTTATTAAACTATAGCCGTGATTCATAATTATTTGAAACTATAATTATATTAAATAATACAATAGTAATGTCATAATTTTTCCTGAGAAGAACCTCCAAAAATTAAACTATTTTTTATTTTCAGAATAGACTTTACCATTAAATTCCAATAAAAAAAAACATAAGTAATTATTAAGTACCTTTTCTTTGCACATTTGCACGTATGAAAGAATTTCATGGGCTTGTCATTGCTTTTGCAATGCTTTTAAAAGAACTTTTTACTTTTTGCATGCCTTATCAATAAGAAAAAAAGAATTATATTTAAATCACTATTAAAAGAATGGAAATTGTCGATAATAAAATTTATCACTAATTCTATTTAGTAATATCTTATTAAAAAATTATTTACCTCAAGCAATTTTGCGATAAATTAGTAACAGAGTTCGTAGCTAAGTCCGATTTATTTTGTACAATGAATAAGTTATGGTGGATTAACCATGCTTGCACTAATTATTAACCCCTTTTAACTTTTGCTAATATCAATGCATTAGCCAATAATTTCAAATAACTTACTTTTTAGACCACCTTTAAGCTTTATCAAGTGTTTTTTGGATCCCCAAAATAGTAAAGAATATATTATACTTCATCATGGTAGTTGTTTTCTTATTAAGTGACCTAAACTCTAAAGTAAATTGAAAATTGAGTACTAAATAATGATACTACTTTTGAAAAAGAAACATATTCTATAAAAAAAAATATGATTTTTATGCAAAAGTTATGAGTGGGAGGAATTGTGGATCGGAATATTTTCAAACTTTTAAAACCTCAATTTTCGAATCAAATATTTTAACAAAAAGGAATTGTTTTTATGGAATAGTTTCGATTCTATATGCTAACTAAAAGTTGAATAATAAAAAGTAATTCTATTTATTATTCCACTATGCAATTGGTCCATTCTTTGCTAGAATATTCACTAAAGAAAATCTTTCTATTTTATCCCCCCCCCCCCTCACTTCAACCATGCAAATATGAGTGAAAAAAGGTTCCTTTTTCTTTTAGGTGCAAATTAAAGAAATATATTCTGGAAATTGAAGGGGAAAAAAGTATTTAAAAGTTAACACAAGAAAAGGGTGAAAAGAATTTAAATGAAGATATAGACAATGTTATTAATTTAAGGTGAACTATGCAATTGCTAGTTGTGTGAAAGAAATAGAAGGGCCTTTTTATTATGTAACGAATACATTGCTATATACGAGTGGTAAGACTGTTTAACCCTTAATCAGAAGTCTTGAGTTTGAGTCCTGAGAATAAATTATTTTTGTTGGGAGCGTCAATTTTGAATGAGTTTTGTAGTGCGCGATCCGAATTTAATGGAGGCCCGAATACGAGCTCTGAATATTGGGTGGAAAACTAAAAAAAATAAAATTGCTATATGAGTGTATCAAGAAGACTAAAAATTAAGAATTTAAAACCATATAAAAACATTAATCATAAGTTTCGGTTCGAGTCTTGCGTATAAAGTCGTCTTTGATAATTGATACTAAATGTATTATTCCTTTTAAATGAGACTTTTTATCACGAATTCAAAGTAGTCGAGCCAATTAAAAAAATTATTAAATTTTCTCTTTCAAATTTTAGCGAGTTGAATTTCAACTAAAAGAACACAATAAAAAGAAGTATTCCCTCTATTTTAAATTGTTTGTTTGATTTTGACTTGACATAGAGTTTAAGAAAATAAATAAGATTTTTGAATTTTGTGATCTTAAACTAAAGATATGTAGAATGTATTCAAATTATTATTTAATTTTGTGATCTTAAACATGTCATTTTGAAAGTTAGAAATTAAAAATTGCCAAAAAAAAATCATTCTTTTTAAATCGAATTTTAAAAAAAAGGTAAGAAAAATAAATTTTAAAAAAATACAAATTTGTCTTGCATCAATTATTAGAATCACTTCATGTACTACATATTTGTTTCAAGGGGTTGGTGAGCTATCTATTTTACAGAGGAGAAAATCTGTGTCAAATGCACTATTAAAATAAAACCATTATTTTTCAAAATATTTTATATTCAAAATTCGAATTTATAAGCAGATTACGAAAGAAAAAGATTTATCTATATCAATATCAATATCACATAGTAGTTGTTTATTCCTGAAAATAGGAGTGTACAAAGATAATCAATAAATAACATCAAATCAATAATCTGAATGAAATTAAAGTAAGAAAAAAATTTAATTAGTGATTTGATTGTATTAATTATTACTAAGAGAATTCAACATAAAAGATAACAAAATTGCATAAAACGAATATTGCTATTTCGATTATGATCATTTTTATTATGGCTTATTAATTAATAATATTTATCTTATTCGATTTCATTTTTTTTGTTGATTTTTTAGTATAATGGCATCACTCAGAAGTTTTGAATCATAATTAGACAAATTATAAATAGTACTAATATTAACTCTCCAAACTATAGTTTTTTTTATCAAATTCTCTCTGTTCTTTTTATAATGAACAGTAAATAGTACTCCACCAAACTCTATTATTATCATCAGTATAACCAGATAATTTTTAAACACACACGCAATATCTATATTTAAAAAAATATATAATGTAGATTTTTATATAGTAAAGGAATTAAGAAATTATTTTTCATATTGACACTATTAATTCTATTCCAAGTCTCTACTGTTCATTTTGGGATGGATGGAGTATAATACATTTGTTATTTATCCAAGAAGTATAGATTTGGATGTAACGAATTAACGATTTTTCTTGAATTTGTATTTTCACTAAGATATTTTAAAAATTGAAAACAAGCACTGGAGAAAGTTTTTTAGTGGGGAATTTAGAAGGAAAAAAAAAACTCTGTTTTGACACTTGGAAAACCATAAAAAAAATTGTTTTATTTTAAAATTAGTGTTGGTATGAAAATTGCAGATCCAAGTTGAAATTAGATTCCAATTTATTTTTTTAAAAAAAACCATCTTCATAAATTTCAAATAAAATAAAAAATATTTAAAATTTATAGTCAAATGCAGTTAGATTGGGCTAAATGTTTAAAGTTGTATGAAAACATAAATGAATGATTATACAAATCTCACCGTGTTAAGAGTTAATTACATTTTATCCTTATTTTTTTCAAATTACAAAAATCTCTTAAATTTGGTGGAATCCGGATACATCCCAGAACGTCCTGATACATCACGTAAAGTAATAGATCCGATCGATATATCGCGTAAGTGATATATCCGATCGATACATCGAGTAAAGTGATGTATCCGGCCAATATATCGCGTAAAGTAATGTATTCGACGTCTCGATACATCACGTAAAATAATGTATCTGATCGATATATCTCGTAAAGTAATGTATCCGAGAATAGGAGATAGTGGAAATTTTTGCTATTTTTTCAAAGGATAGAAAATTTTAGACAATATGATAAAATAAGTTATGTATTTAGATAATTTTTCCAAACATAAATGTGTGTAATCCAACCAAAAGATGGACCCAAACGCAAGCCATCCTTAAATTTTAGTGGTCTCATGATCAAACATCAAACACAAGGGCCTGAAGTTTTAGTTACATGTTTGAAATTTTAAACTTCAAATCTTCGAGTTGAAATTATGGGAGGATAAAACAAGTTCGAAGTTTGAATATAATAATTTTTGGAAGAGGCTAATTTTAAATTAGAGGTTTGATTTGAACTTTAGCTTTTCAAGCTTTCAGATATTTAAGTATATAGTTATCCTTTAACAAAGCCTAATTTCAGAGTTGAAGATTTAAAATAACAAAATATTCAGTTTAAAATTTACTAAAATTGAGCAATTTGTATATATTATACTCTTCAAGATTATAAAATATTCAGTGCTAATACAATTTGTATATACTATGTATATGAAGTGTATAATAAATATATAATTAATGTATAACATATACGTAGTTATTATACACATATTATACATGTTTTGTGGAGATATCTTCATTGTTTGCGTGCCACTGTAGCACCGGCTGAGCACCACCAGTTCACCCCGTCGACCCATCTCTCCATCGTGAATCACCACTCAACGAACCACGGTAACCCCTCCACCTTACGCCTCTTTTTCCACTAGCGGACTACCTAAACACCACCATGAAACCACCATAACTTTTCCAGGTTTTTCCTTAATACAATGACCCATTGTATAGCCCATCTTAACTCAATTCATCTCAACCAAATAAGTATTGGGTGGATCATAACTTGCACTTTTATTAACCTATTAATTTTAACTCGTCCAAATTAAGATCAACCCAACCAATTTACTCTTGATGAGAAGTTGAAAAGACATCCAATAAATTAATTGAGATGTACATAAACTATTCGAATATAAAAGAAAACTATCCAAATGAATTTTCCTTTAAATAGGTTGAAGGAGAAGTTGAAAAGACATCCAATAAATTAATTGAGATGTGCATAAACTATTCGAATATAAAAGAAAACTATCCAAATGAATTTTCCTTTAAATAGGTTGACTAAATCTGCAAGGATACTAATTAAATAGTCGAAGTTTATAAAATTTTACAAGTTTGGCAATTTCAGAATCAACTTTTGATATATGTGATCGAAGTTGTAAAAGTATGTGTCCGAAATTATAAAATTTTGAGGACATTTGACATATCGCCAGTATTTTGGGTTGCTAAAGACTAACTCTTTACCAGTATGCTTGAAGTTGTCATATATTATTGAACTTCGTACATGTATGAACTTTATAACTAAATTCACACAGATATACATTAGTAGATAACAATTAAACACATATAACCTAGTGACTGATGGTGGTGATTTGTGGATGTTGTGATAATGGTGGATAGTGGTGTTAATCGTAAATAATAGTTATTTGTGTTGTTCGTTATTTGCTTTTTCATATTGCTTTGAATTTTTTAGCTTTATCTGACCTCTTTTTATGCTTCTTTTGAGCCGAGGATCTCTCAGAAACAGTCGTCCTACCTTGATAGGAATAAGGTCTGCGTACACTTTACCCTCCACAGACCCCACGTTGTGGGATTTCACTGAATTGTTATTGTAGTTAGTGATAGTGACAACTGATTATAGTAATTGACAGTTATGATTTATGATAGCTATAGCCAAGTGATGTGTCACGCCCCGAGAGGGTACCCTAGGCGTGGCCGGCACTCAGAAACCATCTCTGGCCTCTGAGAGAACCAGTTGGTCTCATCACTTATTCATTCATCAGCGGAAGACTTAATAAGAATACTTATATGGGCTCTCCATTAACAACATCTAATGAAAGAAGAAATGTTTTTTTTTAAAGAAGTAGTTTCAAAGGAGAACTACTCCAATTACATCATTAAACTCTGTCTATGAAGCCTCTAATACTCTTAGATGGTGCCAATGACATATCCATGGCTACCTTAAAAGAAACATAATACTCAACAATACTTAAAGGATAAAGAGTTCCTCCGAATATAAGAAGGACTCACCAAATAGCTGAAAAATAATGATCTTCAACGAAGCGCCTGTTGAGGATCTCTAACACCTGTATCTGCATCATAAAACGATGCAGGTCGAATGACGTCAGTACGTGGAATGTACGAGTATGTAAAATGGCAGGAAGGTAAGGACAAATATCAAGAAACTTCTCTCAAGAAAACTCAGCTCAGAACTCAACATTATCTCAACATCAATATGTAATGCAAGTTTAAAATATAAAAATAATAGTAATAAACAATGCTTACTCAGTTGGGAGTTTCTCTAACCGACAACCATCACTTATGAGCTAGCGATGATACAACGAAGCGATGTCGTTGCCACATCCATCCAATACCTTGCCAGGGTAAAGGACATCACCATCTTGGATCCATTCATCAAAGTCATCTTTTTGGGACTTAAGAGGCATAGCCTCCATCCTACGCTGGCTACGTAGTTCTGGGGTTTGAGTAAATTAAACTCTTACCCAACTCGGTGCTCAATACTACTCCCAAAATATGTGCTCATATTAAACTCATCATCTAGTCTCATTGGACTTTAATTTAAATCATCAAACTCATCTCATTTCATGTTCATCAATCATTATACTTCCAAAAACATCATTTTCATCTCATCAAAACATCTTGCTCAAAATATCATTTTCTCAAATTCATTCAAATTCAACTCTTTTGCTCTTTCAAAACTCAATAAAATACATATATAGTATTAATTCATATAACTCTCTTTTTATCAATAAAAATAATAAAAAGCCAACATCTTTACTCAAAACATGTGTAAAAATATTCATGAACATCAAATCAATTAGGATTCATGGGAAAGTAGCCATGAACAATAATTCCAATAATATGAGAGATAACAATAATAATAATATTAATGCATAAATATATCTAACTCAATAGAAGAAGAATTAATTCATTTAGAATTCAAGATTTGGATAAAACTCAACTATAACTCAATTATAATGAATTTAAATATTGGGCGCATGGACGAACTCAATCCGATGCTATGAAAGCCTTACATACCTTAAATCCGAAGGTTTACTTCGAATTGGAGTACTCTTGGATCCCTAGCCTTTTCTTCTCGCCGGAGCGTTTTGTGTACTACCCGGAGTATAATAATAACCGGAGTAGTATTTTTATACTACTAAAACTAAAACTATATTTGAGAAGAAGTATATAGAGAGAAGAAATGCTTAAGAAAGCTTGATGAATAAAATGAGGAAATAAGGTGGGTATTTATAGGTGGGAAAGAGGGACCTAACAATAAATAAAATAATTATAAAGAAAAATCTGAAAATTTAATGGAATATATTGATGTCATGGATGATATTAAATGGAAGACAATTTATGTCATGCATGATGTCAAATGCATCTAGATGTTTCCATGGTAGGTAAGATGAGTTCTTTTTAACAGAATACTCATTTTCGAAGCTGTGTTTGAATAAGATAAATTCCTTATTAGGATTTGGTGTCTTCATAAGAATTGTAGATATGGAAGTCTAGTTTCATATCGTTCAAGAATAAACCAATTTGGAGCAACCTACAGTGAGATATGAATTTTCTTCTATCAACACTCAATTCCGTCACAGCACTATATCTTGTAAAGATTAATTTATTTGACCTACGTATACTCCGAATTTGAAGTTATGTTCTTCATGAAAGTTGTAGGTAAGGATGTTGTGATTACCCAGAAATTTGAATCACCTAATTTGGACCAACCTATGAAGAGTTATGCCCAAAATACAGAGGCTGTATTATTTTCATCGAGAATTGAAATACCGACATACAATATTTTAGGGGTTGTTACAATATGGTGGTGGGTGGTGACTCATAATTGACAATTATTATGGACAATATCGATAGTTGATAATAGTGGACAATATCGATAACAGTCATGAATGGATATAATTGGTGAACTATCATTTTTTAATAAAATATTAAAATAGAAATCGTAATAATATTAATATTTTGTTATAGATTTTAATCATTCAAACTCATTAGGTGATTGAAATATTTGTTTAAAAGAAATACACAAACTTAATATGATTGATAGGAGCAGACCTACATTGAGCCTTCAAATTTAGTTTTGTATTTTAGTTTAAACTAAAGTCAATTTCAAATTCCATAACTCTCATCCTGTAATGAATTAGGTAGGTCAAATTAAAGGTCTATGAGTCTTCTTTCCAACACCACTGAGTTTGCCTAATTTGGAGTTTGGAATAAAAAGTTGTGCCCATTTTACATGACACTATCTGTGCTGAGGCCGCCGTGGCAGGAATTAGGCCACCAGAGCGGGATCCAACGGGCCAGAAGAAAAATAGGTCATATTTTTATTACCTCCTTCTTACCTTAGGTGCCAAAATAGATGAGGTTAAGTTGAAAGTATCCTTCCGATTTAGTTTTGGACTTGAGTTTAAACTAAACTTAATTTCAAACTTCTATAACTCTCATTATATAATGAATTAGGTGGCCCATGACCTATCAAATTAAAGATCTATGATTCTTCTTTCCAACGCCACCGATTTGCCTCATTTGGAGTTTGAAATAAAAAGTTATGCCCATTTTACATGACACTATCTGTGTTGAGGCTATCGTGGCGGGAATTAGGCCGTCAGAGCGGGATCCAACGGGCCAGAAGAAAAATAGGTCATATTTTTATTACCTCCTTCTTCCCTTAGGTGCCAAAATAGATGAGGTTAAGTTGAAAGTATCCTTCCGATTTAGTTTTGGACTTGAGTTTAAACTAAGCTTAATTTCAAACTTTTATAACTCTCATCATATAATGAATTAGGTGGCCCATGACCTATCAAATTAATAATATATGAGTCTTCTTTTCAACTCCACTAAGTTTTTCTCATTTAGAGTTTAGAATAAAAAGTCATTTTATTGGATATTATCCATGTTGAGGCCGCCATGGAGGGAATTACGCCGCCAGATGGGATCCAATGGGCCAAAAGTACAAGAGGTCGTATTTTTATTACCTCCTTCTTCCCTTAGGTTCCAAAATAAATGAAGATTACCCTAGAAACCCCCAAAAGTTACTCTAGGTTTGGAGGGGAAAAAGAGATTCCTAGCGTAAGGAAGGCTACAAACCACAGATTTCAGATTCGTCTTCATAGGTTCTCATTTCGGAAGTCAGGGATTGTGCTAAAATCCTTTTACAATTTTTTAGCGCACAGGTAGGCTAAGTTTCTCAATTGAGTAGTTATAAATTCGATCTCATCGCTTAACATAATATAGATTGACGAGAGATTTCATGTCTACGCTTTCGGACACGGAGTCTTGATGGTTAAATCATTGTCAATTGTTGTTTAGAGTGAGAATGTATGTTGTGGGTCATGATTATTATGTGACTGGTGATAAAGTTCCAATATTTGAATGTTAACCTTGGTAAAACTGTTTAGAAGGTCAATGACTCTTGTGAGATTAAGTTTAGACAATAGCTGGGTCATAACGATATCCTAAGACTTGGGGATCATGGGCTATTGATGCATATAGGGATAGGCTTATATAATAATTGTGTTTGTTTATGTTGATTATTCCCTATGAATTACTTAAGTAATGCGTATAATAAAATAAACGGTGAATATGAATGACTTAGTATTTATAGACCTTATTCCATGAACCTATTTAATTTTCTGTGGCTTTAGATTATGGTTTAGTCTATACCATAGAGAGACTCTTAATAATAATTGAGTAATGCATTTAATTATTGTGGTTGGGTGATTGATATGTTGTTCTGATTGGTCTACAATTTCAAGACCGTAAAATCTATAATCTTAAACTTGATCTGCCAAAAGTGATGCCTTGAATAAAGAATGCTTGATGAAATATTGTTAATGAAGGGAAAGATAGAATTAAACCAACAAAATGACTATTTATGAACAATTGCATTCAATGAACATGTTATTTGATTGTGCAAATATGTGAAATATTCATTGTGGACTGTGATTGGATTTATGATTATGATAGTGGATCGGTTGTCACGTTCTGACACATATATTGGATCAGATGTCACGTTCCGACACATATATTGAATCGGGTGTCACTTTCCGACACATATATTAAATCGGATGTCATGCTCTGACATATATATTAGATTGGGTGTCACATTGCACATACTAACTATTGGATCAAGTGTCACACCGACACACTAACAATTTGCGTATTAGTTTCATGAGAGAACTGTTGTGTGGCTATCATGTGTGAATTGATCTTGACTATATGTGTGATGATACAGAAACTGACCCAATTATAATTGAGCATGCCCATCCTATGTAATAATCGATATGACAGGACCGAAGGTCCAAGTGTTACCATACTGATTGTTGTATTTGGGATTTACACTGTGAAACTGTATATTGCTCTGTTCAGGTTATGTTATGGTTGCTAGATGTGTCTGTATCACAGGAATAAGGACATGGGTAAACAAGGGGAGAGCCGTTGATGTGTTGTTTAGTAGTATTAGTGACTTAGAGTCAAGTATTGATGGTGTCCTATTGGTACATGTGTTAAAATGAGGAATTGGGAAGAATTCGAAGATTCTATCTCTAGGCAGGCCACCCTGGCCGGAGGAATCCCCGTTGTGGCGAGACCGCTAGATCTGGTTAGGTCCGGCCATGGCTGGCCAATACAATTAAGAGAGGAGTCTTAGTCTACCTAAATATTTTCCTCTTTGAAGTGGGATGTTAATTAATCTAGGGCCAGGTGTTGGTGTGAAAACTTATGATAGTAGACTGGTTAGACAGAGTTAATGGTAGCCCGTAGTTCGAAAACTCCTTTATGTGATAGAAGGGCTAGGCCTTGATCTATATTAGAGCTGGCACCGGACCAATTAGAAGGGATACGTGTTAGGCTTTAAGAACTTTAATAAGGTTCATGTGAATGATAGGAGTTTGTGCATAAAGGTTTGACGGCGTATTTCCTTAAGTGCATGTTTTCTTCTTGTTGATTTCTTTATATTATGCGGTGGGTATCAGGTTTACCGATGATGCCTACTAGTGCATGTGGTTTGTATTGATACTACTCTTATTGTGTCACTTGACATAATTTGATTGCATGGTCAGTGTTGTTTCTTAGATGAAGACGAAGATGATTCTCCAACAACTTCTACCCTTCCTTTCTTATGGTGGAGCTGTGTCATTACCTTATTTATACTCTATATTTCAAAAATTCTTGTACCTGTTTACACTAGTATCATTGGGGGTGTTAGAATATTTCGTGTAATAAACCTTAGAATTTTTTTTAAAATCAATTATGGTGTATTCCTGACTTTTAGGACTGTTATTGGTATTTTGTTAAACTCCCGCATGTTATTTACGTTTAGAGGATTGAGGGTTCTCTTACTTAGGTGTTAGATTAGGTGTCCGTACGGTTCGATGAATTGGATCGTAACATGTGCTGATTGTTCTTTTTTCTCTTTCTCAGTTTCTCGCGATGCCCTTTTGCTATATTTTCCTTAAAAAGCTTTTATAAAGATTAAAAATCCCTTCATCCAGAATAATATTTGTTGTAGTTTTCGTATTAATTGTTTTTTGCTATTATATTTAAATATGATTTTTTTTTTGTGACAAATCATTAATTTATTTACTTATATTTTGTGATTGGTAGCTAAGGGCACCCGCAATCTTAAAATGTTGAATTTTTCGCTAAATTAATTAAGTATGAATAATTAAGATTAAGAACGCGCAATAAAGGTGACCTAAATCATTGGTAAAGCATCACAATTCAACTTATTTGTCACTTTCTTTATCAACTTGTTTCTTTTTCAAGATTGTCCTCCTCCACACAAGCTAGGCAACAAAAGTTGACCATGGAAGTGTCATTTTCATTTTAAACATTTTCTCTTTAATAATTTTGAATATAACACACATATTTGGAGTACCCTTTTGGACTTTTTCTCAAATATGTCCAAATTGTGAAGTTTTCTAAGTTAAGTGCCCAAATAAAGTGTTCAACTTAAAAAAAATTACGAAAATCTTTATATTAAGGAAAAATTACCTTAATACAAACTTTATCATTTAAAAAAATTATGAAAATATTTATTCTCTTCTATTCTCGAATATATTACTTTACACAATATATCGATCGGATATATCACTTTAAGTGATGCATCGAAACGTCGGATAAATCACTTTACGCAATATATCAATCGTATATATCACTTTGCGTGATGTATCTGTGCGTTTTGGGATGTATCTGAATTTCACCAAATTATTTTTTTTTTATAATTTTAAAAAATAGAAATAAGAATTAATTAACTCTTAACACTGAGATTTGTATAATCCTTCCTTATATTAACCCAAAAAAGCGATATAGACTTTATATGGCCCAACCACAATGTTAATGTATAAAATTGTATGTTTTGTTTTTTATGGTTGATTTTTAACTTTTGTCTTTCAAATAAAACATAACTTTTGAGGTATTATGATACGAAAATATAAATTTATGTCTCACAAAAAATAATAATTTATGAGGGATATAAATTAAAGATGAATATAAAATAGGAGAAAAGTGCAAATAACCTTGTTACTGCGAATATTTTTTGTTATAAAATAATTTATGGAAACACTACCAATTTTAATTTATTTATTATAATTTAAATTAAATATATTTAATTTTCAATTAATTACAATTTGAGTTAAATACATGTAGTCTTGATTTAACAATATGCATTCTTTTTCTCTTCGACAATTTAGCTTCACAAATTTAACAAGTTCATAAATATTAAATCATTAAATTATCAATGTGTAAAAAGTGTCTTTGAAGTTTGAAAAAATCATTTTTTAACTTGGAATTGAAAGAACTTTTTCTTGATTTACAAAAATAAATGAGTTAACAATGTAGGTAAAAGAGTGATATTTTTTTTAAAATGTAAATATTTCTTTCATCTCAAAATAATCAATATATAATATAAAGTTAAGTAAAAAAAAATGACGTGACACCTTTTTTATTAGAAATTTATTTATCGTTTTTCTCAATAATATACGTTACGAAAATTTTAATTGAATTTTTTATATATATAATAGTAATTAATAGCTATAAGATTAAAATTACGAGATTGTAGATGTTTTTAACTTTACCCTTATTTTTGTACTCTTAGAAACATTATTAAACAAAAGTTCAAACAATAATAATATCTAAATTCATCATTGAAAACTGACAATCATTTCATAATTTCACTAATATGCTAAGTTTTCACTCAACATGTTAATTGGTAACTAGGGTAGATTTACATTTTCAATATTCTAATTTTTTTGTGCATCTTAAAACCATAGAACATAGTTTATAAAGAATTAAACAAAATCATATTATCTTTTAGATTTGCATTACCAAGTTTCGACGTTATTTTTTTATTTTATTTAAGTTAATATTATACATTAATTTAAATGAGCAATTCCATCTCACACATATTTCATTCGTTCAAAAAAAAAAAACACATATATATAATCTTAAGAATCATGAAAAGACATTTCTTTTATAAAATTATAATACTAATTAATATTTATTTATTCTTATATTCTTTTAAGGGCGAACAAGTACACTAATTTTATATATATCCAATGAAAAGATTAATATAAACTAATGAGAAAAAAAGTGAATTGAATTGGGAATAGAAACTAGGCTAAGTTGAGAATTGTTTTAAAATATGATATAACTAAACGGGTTAAGACATAGCTTATAATAAGTTATCTTGAACTCAATTCATAAAATTCTGAATGGGTTAAACGAATACTTAAAATTTCTGCTTTATTTGACAACTCAATTTTTATGTGATATCCTCGAGTAAAGCTATCACTTGTACTGGATTCGATCAAATTCAGTAGTTTTGATTTATATCTTTTCATATAAAAAAATCATTGAATATTGATAAATTATTAATTTAAAAACTCAATAATTTTAAAGGAATAAAATTCCGAATTCATATATTTCAACCCCCGATTATATTGAGTTTGGAGGGTCTCAAATCTCAATTAATTATGCATAAAAGGCATTAGATGCAAAATTTATAAATTCAAGTTGCTCATTCTTCTCCCTTTTTGTTATTTTTTTTTCCTCAATAAAATGGAAAATCTTAAAATTAACCATGAAATCAAACTGTTGCATTAAAGTAAATCACATTCCAAAACTGCATACATAGACGTTAGAACATATACATTAATATATTTATGAATTAATTTATGTTTTTTCTTTGCCAAAAATATCAAAAGATACTGCAATTATAGAATCTCTTAATTAATAATCCATTGTGGAAATTCATACTTAGTAGAATTTGGTTCATCTACTTAATTAGGTTGAAAAATTAATATTACAAAATGTAACGGTACCATGCTATTTAGGGGCGAATCCAGCTTATTGGGGCAGATACGCAGGAACTTAGTAATTTTTAAATTATATATATATATTTTAAAATATTTATTAAATATTTTATTGTGAATCTAATTATTATTGTATATTAACTTTGTCACGATCCAAATTCGGGTGTGATGACACTCATCTCAACCCACCGAGACAAGTCAGCCTATTTTCCAACGAAAAGTAGATGCAGAAGAAAAAGAAAGGAATCAAAATTTAACTTAACCGAAAACACGTAAAATAAACTCAAAATCCCCAAGATTGGTTGTCAAGTGTACAAGCCACTAATACAATACCGAAGTACGAAAGAAAATACAGTCACAATGTCTTTATCTCTAGAATAAGACTAAAACATATTAAAGAGTAAGAGGTGTCCGCTAGATGAATGTAACAGCTACCTCAACACTCGAAATGACAGCCTCGGATGTGGTAGAAAACACTAGGAGATCAAGCAGGTCCGGACTCACAACCTACACAAGTGTAGAAGCAAGGGGTGAGTATCAAACAACACGGTACTCAGCAAGTGGATAACTAAAACTAAGCAAAGCTTAATAGATACAAGTACTCCTGTCATCCCAACCGAACCTCCTCAACTACAACCAGCATAAAACCAGCCCAACTCTATACTCTACACAATAATAATAATACAGTCCACGAATATTCATCGGTAGTCTTATCAAGTTAATCATATCAAGTCAAATTCAACATATATAGAGCAATAAGTGGTAAACACGAATTCACAAATATCAACAAAATGTGATGCAATGCAATGAGATGATGCATGTCTGTCCTATCGGTACATATCCGCTGAATTACAGTCCAAAATCCATGGGGGATATTTTTTTCATGTCATCTGCCATGGAGCGTGTGACTCGTTCCCTTAATATACATATCCTGCCACAGAGCGTGTGGCCCGACCCTTTTATTTCATAATACCGCCACGGAGCATATGGCCCGACCCCTTTGGTTCATATCATTTTCAGTCTCAGCATAGTATGTCAGAACCAATGCAATCAATTCATGTTCATATGATTCACGATAATAACATGACAACAGAAATAATTTTTTCTATCTCACATCAACATAGTTATTTCACATGTCCAAAATAAACTCATAATCACAACATACCAATTCCACCAATACATGTCATTAGATCACCATTTTATACCCTCATCTCCATTTTAAGGTCAATCATACAGTCAATAATTCAGTCCAATTTTCATTACTCCCAGTACACATAACACGGAAATACAAGCATCTACAAGCTTAAACTGAGGTTTAGAAATTCACTTGGCTCAATTAAATTGAATAATCACTTTAAAACTTGAGCCTTTCGTAACGCTTCTGAACGATCAAAATCTATTCAAATACATAATCTTCATAAGAATACGAATCCAATGACACCCATATTGCTATATTTATTTTCGGATCAAAAATTGGGTCAAAAAGTCATCCTGAGTCATTGAAGTCAAATCTGAAATTTTCTTTTCGATTATGTTCACTCATGATAAAATAAACTCACGTGTCAAATTTCAGCTAAAACGAATCGTTATTCGACCCTCAAATCAAAATTTTATGTGAAGAACCCTAGAGTCATATTTTCTTATTTCAGCGTTATTTCTCCACCAATATATCCTAAAATTATGTTTATAATCACATAAAAATTTAATGAAAAGGATGAAAATAGTTACCTTGACGCTTTAAAATGAAAATCTCAATATTTCTCTTCTCCTTTATTTTTATTTTTCCTTTTCTTTTCTTTTTTCCTGTTTGTTCGTTTGCTTTCACGCCGCTGATTTCTACTCACATCTGATGGCTTAATGCCATCAGATTATATATATATATATATATATATATATATATATATATATATATATATATATATATATATTTATTTATTTATTTATTTATTTATTTTTATTTTTATTATTTATTTTCTTTTTTAAAAAAAATTAATCATGTATTAAAAATGACAAATCCTATTAACCTATTTTATTAAATATAAGAAAAGTGGTATAAGTATTAAATAAATTAACACTTTAGCCCACCAATAAAATTAATTCTCTAAAATTATCTCTCAACTAATTAACCGAAGTTACCGAAAGGTCTAAAATTTTCAACTTAAATTTACAAAATGAATATTTTATAGAAGGAGGAGGACTCGTTCTCAAAATGACCTGATGGTCCATTACAAACATAAATTTTTTATATAAACACTAAATTTTGAATCTTCCTACTATTTATTATTTACTGTTTATTTTGTAAGATATAGATCAAGACAACCTCAAATTATGTCTATCAACTAAAACCATATTCAGCTTCAACCTTATCCATAAAAGATAAGACTAATTATATTATTTTCTTCGTCTATCTTTACTTGTCCATTATTGATATTTGCACAATTTTTAAGAAATTATAAATAGAAGGATAATTTTATTATATCACCCTTTGAATTTAATAAATATAATATCTTAAAAAATGTAATAAGGCAATGATGACTAATTAATGATAAGGGTAAATTGAGAATTAAATATAAATTATTTCTGATTTGATAATGAACAAGTATTGTTAGACATCTACTTTTAGTATAATGGATAAATAGAGATGAACGGAGCAAGTATTTGTTACCTTAACCAGTCTTAAAAGATCATGTTCTTAAAATTGTAATCTCGTTTAATTAATTACGGATCATAATGCTATCTCTATATTATTATTATTATTTGGGTAAAAACTATCTCTATGTTTAATTATCATCAAAATTCACAGACAAAGTAAAAAGATATTTACATTATCTAGATATAAAGTTTAAATCTTTGTAGTCCCTTAGGAAATTTATTTTTTTGATAAAATTTTTAATTTTTGAGGTGTTCATTATTTTTCTTTATTTGACAGAGTTACCTTATGGAAATTTGCATTTTGTCCTTTAAATATTGATAAGTTTTGATTTTTGTCTTTTTAATTTTTAATCGATTGATATATGCATTTTTCATCTCTAATTGATGAAATCTTTATAATTTTTAACGAATTATTAAGTACTAAGCCATTTAATTATTAATGTATAATGTTAGACTAGTTACTGGCATTGTTCCCTACATATTTGAGTATAATTCTAGAAATAGTTTAAATATTACAAGTTTTTTTTTCTCTATACAAAAGAAAAAATAAATAAATTTTAGTTAATAAATTAAATGTACTAAGACAAATACTCCATCTGTTTCTATTCAGTTGTCACCATTTTAGGTTTCACGCCTCTTAAGAATTTATGTAAGTTTATCATAGTACCTTTAGTTAGTATTTTTTTGAAGTCAAAATTCCAATAAATGAACATGAATTAATTAAATATTTTTCTGTATTACCCTTTTGTTTACCTCATAAAGAAGATTAAATGTGAAATCATAAATACAAGGAGTCCTTTATTGGATTATAACTTTGTAAGTAGTGTAGTTTAACTCCTAGAAAATTACTCTCTCTATTCCATATTTAACTGAATTTCTAAGGTAATGTACACATATTAAGAAAAACATTTAAAGATAAAATTTGAACCATATTTTTTCCTATTACCCTTTTGTTTAATCAGTCTCATAAAGATGATTAAATTTTAAATCATAAATACAAATAGTCCCTTATTGAAATATAACTTTGTAAGTGGTGTAGTTTAACTCCTAGAAAATTATAAAACTTCATTAATGCAAAGGGTAAACATGGAAAAAGATTCAAACATTTCTCTTGAACTTTGAACAATTCAACTATTTTGAATAATGAAAAAAACTCTAGAAATTCAGTTAATATGGAATAGAGTGAGTCGTTAGTTTTCCTATATTGGTCAAATATATATTTTAAAGCTAATAACTCTCAAAGGTAAAATAGGAAAAACAATGTCATTTATGCAATAGTTTTATGAAATAACAAGTATTAAAAAAACTTATTTTTAATAAAGACGAGATGTAAATAGTAATGGAGGAAATATTACGAGACCCAAAATTAAAATTTATAGGAGTATTTTTTTTTTGGGGGGATAAATTAATAAATGATAGACTTGCCACGGTATACGTGATATAACAAACTATTTGTTTCATAAACTTTTCACATTTATAGTATAAAGTTGATACCTTTTATTGATTCTTGAAAACAGTGCCTGTAGTCTTAATTCCAATAATGGCGGCTCGTGTATATCTCTCTCGTTCTGTTCATCTACTATCAAAGGGTAATAATGTTTCTCTTTTTGTGATTCTTTTTATTTTTATGTTTTCTGTAAAATGGATTTTATTGATCCTGATTATTTTGTAATAATTAGGGGGTTAATTTGGTTAAAAACTCTTCCTTTTTTCTTCATGATTTGTAATGGATTTCATGATCTTGTTAATAGTATTTCAAGATTTGGATGAAAAGTTCCAATCTTTGTGTGTTTTAGCAATAATGCTGGAGCCCCTTTATATGTTTTTAGTGGTTTTGAATTCAGGATGCTTAAAGATCAAATCTTGGACAATCAAAAAGAAGAAATTAACTTGAAAGATAATTAATCAAACATGTTTAGTAACATTAAACTCTTTTTTTTTTCACCCCACCCTGGCGGAGTCCAGATTTTTCACTAAGAGGATCCAAAATATGTACAAGTAAACACACAAAGAAGCAGTAGGAATTCAACATCTACTATATATACATAAAAATAGTTTTTACCATATATAAATATTATAATTTTTCACTCGAGTAGGATCAGATGAACCCCCTAGGCCCTTCCTGGCTCTGCTCGTGGTGTTCGCCACTTACCTCTAGCGGTGGTGGAGGTGCTCAACCACTTGATCAAGCGTCAATTGTTTAGTAAAATTAAACTCAGCTAATAAAGGATTCTTAAGACTTACATGTGTTATAGTAGCATGAGTCTTGTTGTACATCTCCATCATGCTAAATTGTATGATTTTTCTTTAATGTTGGATGTTAAAGAGTTATAGTCTAGTTTCACTTTGACCATTCTGAATCTTTAAGGCATAAATCTTATTGAAATGGTTGAATATATTGTATAGAGTTAAAAGTTTTTATCAACAACCTTGTACTTGTAAACTATTCAAAGGCTGATTATAGATGAATGGATTTTTTTTTGTGAAGCATTACTTGTTAAATTGGTTGTTTCTATGAATTGTAATAACTGCAGAAAATGTAGTATGTAATTTGTGCATCTTATATCCAAATATATGTCATTCCAAATTCATGGCTGAACTAGTGACAAAGTTCTATAGGGAAAGAGAGTTAATAGTCCTTTTCAGTTTTCTTGAATTCTCACAAAATTTTACAATCCATTTTCATTTCTTCTCTTTGACTTGGGAGATTTCGTCGCTAAACTATTTGCTGTAGGAAAAAGATCCCATCTTGGCAGAATAGCTGCTTATAAATACAGCACAGCGGCTGCTGTCGAGGAACCCATCAAGCCTACTGTCGATGTGGATCATACTAAACTTTTTATCAACGGGAAATTTGTTGATGCTGCATCAGGTAAATTTGTTAATCCATGTCAATCACCATAATGGAGTTCAGTTCTCTTTTTTCTTATTTATATTTGGCCCTTTTGTTGTACAATGGAGCTAATTCCTTGAGCTTTTAGGAAAAACTTTTCCAACCCTCGACCCCAGGACAGGGGAGGTAATTGCACATATTGCTGAAGGTGATGCAGAAGATATTAATCGGGCAGTTGCTGCTGCTCGTAAGGCTTTTGATGAAGGACCATGGCCTAAAATGACTGCTTATGTATTTACTTCTTATCTCTTAGTACAGTCTTATGTTATGTTAATGACTGTGCACACGAGATTACACCTAATCGTCAATGGTTCATAATTGCAGGAAAGGACAAAGATATTGCTGCGCTTTGCTGATCTGATTGAAAAACATAATGATCAAATTGCAACGCTCGAAACTTGGGACACTGGGAAGCCTTATGAACAAGCTGCTAAAGTTGAAGTACCAATGGTTGTACGTGTACTCCGTTATTATGCTGGTATGTTAGAAAGCCATATGGAAAGCATAATTGTATTTCACCACTTCTTTCATGTTGTTGGTTCCTCAAATATGTTAAGCACCTCATGCTCTCCTTTTGGTTCTGCAGGCTGGGCAGATAAAATTCATGGTATGACCATTCCTGCCGATGGACCATATCATGTTCAAACGTTGCATGAACCGATTGGGGTTGCTGGTCAGATTATCCCATGGAATTTTCCCCTCCTCCTGCTTTCATGGAAGATTGGCCCTGCTTTAGCTTGTGGCAACACAATCGTGCTAAAGACGGCTGAGCAGACCCCATTATCTGCATTATATGTAGCAAGTCTATTGCAGGAGGTACCATCCAAATTTCCTCCTTTGTTTCCCACAAGAATCATTCCGCACTGCAAGTAAACAAAGTCTCATCTTATAGGCATCATTTCTTGAGTAAAATCATCAGTTTTTACTTTTCAAATGTTATGAAATAATCCATAACAGATGACATCCTAGAGCCTGAAAATTTTCATTACTTCTTTATACTAAGTAACTAAAGTGTCTTGAGTTTATGGTGTTATTAGTAATCACAAACTGAAGCATCTACTTGTTAACGTTGATAGGCCACAACATATTTTCTTTTTAATACATTGTTGTTGCCACTTGCTACATGTTTTCTGTGATACGAGATATCTCTAACACTCAGTTATCACTAACAGGCTGGGCTACCTGAAGGTGTTCTGAATATCATTTCTGGTTTTGGCGCCAGTGCTGGTGCTTCTCTCTGTAGTCATATGGATGTGGATAAGGTAAACTCTTTAATTACTTTTCTTCAGTCTTTTAGTCTATTATGTGTGAAGATCTGAAATTTGTGCCTCTTTAGCTTTTACTTCTCCATATGGCGTCAATTTCTTTGGTTTGAAGGATTGCTAGAGACACCACAACTACTCCTCAACCTCGTTCATATTCAAGCATTTAATTCATGTATTGGCATTTGCAGCCATTTCTTGCCAAAACTAGTTGTGCCAAATCAGATAGTATCCCTCGATTTGATATTATTTCAAAAACAAAAGTGAAGAAATCTTGTCACTAGTTCTACCGAAACTTTTTGAAAGGACGAATTTTCATACATCAATAAAGAAGGCAAGTTTCACAAATATTATGCCGGAAATCTAGTGCATCTTCAATAGTTGATACCATTCTGTATGAAAACTCTGGTAGTATTTGATGTTGGTGTTACTCTCATTCTTAACCAATTCTGGATTATATTATGGGATTATAGAGTTGATATCACTTGAATCTTTAGCCAGCCAGGCTATTTTATGCAATTTATCCAAACGAAAGTATTAGGATGGAAGAACTGTCTGCACCTATGTAGCTTATTCAAGTCTAACGGGTAGATAAGGTGACGGATGACTTGAACTATCTATTTATATCTATGTATAGTTGTACATTTGGGAGTAGAGTCAGTAGACACCAGTATATAGCACTGGATTGGACACTGATTCACTTTTGTTCCGACAACAGCTTGCTTTTACTGGATCAACAGCGACCGGGAAAACCATACTTGAATTGGCTGCTAAGAGCAATCTTAAGCCTGTGACATTGGAACTTGGAGGGAAATCCCCTTTTATTGTTTGTGAGGATGCTAATATTGATACGGCCGTTGAACAAGCTCACTTGGCTCTCTTCTTTAATCAGGTACTATTTCCTATCTATGCTTCTTCATAGGGTGTTGGTCAGGTTCATGGTAGATACTAACACCTATGGCATTAATTTTAAAGGGCCAATGCTGCTGTGCTGGCTCTCGGACCTATGTTCACGAGAAAGTCTATGATGAATTTCTGGAGAAGGCAAAGGCACGTGCCTTGAAACGAATAGTTGGTGATCCGTTTAAATCAGGCACTGAGCAGGGTCCTCAGGTATTGATGATCTTCTTACTAGTCCGCTTTCTTCTCTAAAATGCCGGTAAACAATGTCTTAAAACTGTATGAAGAAAATCAAAAACATATCTCTTTCCTTTTAAAGTCTTTTCTTAAGGTAATAATACTATACCTAAGAGTTTTCATGTCACAACAGATTGATTCAAAACAGTTTGATAAGATCATGAAGTACATTAGATCTGGTGTCGATGGTGGAGCTACTCTTGAAACTGGCGGTGAGCAATTTGGTAAAAAAGGCTACTATATTAAGCCCACAGTTTTCTCTAACGTTAAGGTATATATATTTTCACTTTAATAGACATGACTCTCAGCATCGCGTCCTTATATTGTCATAACTAACAAATTGTACAATTTTCAGGATGATATGCTGATTGCACAGGATGAAATTTTTGGTCCAGTGCAGTCCATCTTAAAATTTAAGTATGTGAGAATGATCAAATATATATATGTTAACAGAGTGGAGCTTATAAGCTTTAATATCGACTTCTATTTATGTAACAAATTTGTTCATTACAGGGATCTTGATGAAGTGATACGGAGAGCTAATAATACTCGGTATGGTCTAGCTGCTGGAGTATTTTCGCAGAACATTGACACTGCAAACACCTTGGCACGAGCCTTGAGAGTTGGGACGGTATGGATTAATTGCTTTGATAGGTTTGATGCTACAATTCCTTTTGGTGGCTATAAAATGAGTGGTCAGGGAAGAGAAAAGGGAGAATATGGTCTCAGGAATTACTTGCAAGTGAAGGCAGTTGTGACCCCATTGAAGAATCCAGCATGGTTATAAACATAAGGAAAATCCTCCTATGCAATTTTTACAAATAAAACTAAACTATCAAGTTGCTCTATTTTATGATGTTCATGACGATATATGTTGGTTTTCTTTCAAAAACTGCTTTATATACAAACTGCATTTGATGTAAACAGGCAACAAGTTTTATTAAATCCGTTGTCAGCGTCATATATCCTCCTTGCGTATATGTTTTATCTATTCCAATGAAGATCTAAAATATAAAGTAGAATCCAATCCACATAATTCAAAAACACAAAAGCATATGCATATACAATACTGAACATTGTGGTACACTGGGGACCTCCTAGACACCTTAGTAGAACAAAAGCTAGTATAGAATGTTAGGATATGACACCTGGGCTTAATTCGACCCCAAAAGCTAGGTCATGCGGGGAGGATTGCCCAAGTCCATATGAGGAGACCACCAGTCTATTCCTCAACCAATGTGTGACTTTTTACCCACTCTTAACATAGAATAAATATGAGACATATTACAAGTGTGATGTTTGGAAAGAATAAGGTTACTGGGGTGTTTGGTATGACGAAAAATATTTTCTTGGAACTATTTCTGGTTCGTATCGTTAAGTATATGATTCATGATGATTGATGAGCATCAGGGTTGATCTTGTTTTTGCTATTCTTGACAAAGGAAACAAAAGAGTGACCAATTTTCTCACCCATCATGGTGGAGACATGTTTTTTCTCTTTAGGAATTATACTTCCTTTCTTGGGAGTGAATGGAAATACGCCATTTTTGCTTTTTTCGATTTTCTCTGCTTTTCCCTTTCCTTTGCCTTCCTTATCTGCCATCTTTCTCTTGCTCTCTTCTTGCTTTTTTCTTGTTTTGTTTGTTATGTGAATTGTGTGTCTCTAATCAACAAGGAAAAGAGGCTTCTTATAAGCCTAAGAAACCATTTTGTTAGTAATTTCTTGTGTGTCTATGTGTTATGTGTATTTGTGTATGTTTGTGTATTTATTTATGTGTGTTTTAAATTAGTCAGCATGAGTTGAAGGAAAGATCATATTGTAATTTATGTGCATTTTTGTGAGTTTTAAACTAGTCAACCTCAACTCCACAAAGATCATATTTTGTGTGTGTGATTTTTTTTATGATTATTGTTTTTGTTAATATCAGTGTGTATGTGTAATGTGTGCGTCTTTATAGCTAGTCAACGTGAGCTTAAGCAAACATTACGTTGTGTTGTGTGCCTTCGGGGTAAAGAAAAAGGGGAAATGGCCAAAAATATCTCTCAACTATTCAAAATCGGTTAAATTTATCAACTATTATATTTTTGGGTTAAAATGTCCCCGTCGTTATATTTTTGGCTCAAAAATACCCTATAACTATTCAAATAGATCAAAAATATCATTCATTTTAACGGTTATTCCAAAATAAAGAAAAATGAGCCGATTTTGCCCTTAAACTATTTAAAATGGGATAATAGTTCAGGTAGGGGTGTGCAAAAATCGAACTGACCGATAAATCGAATCGAAAAAATATTATTGTTTATTACTAGTGGGTTATTGGGTTAACGAATTTTTAATGGTTTTATAAAAAAAATTATCGGGTTAATGGTTCGATTTTGATTTTTAGTATTGGATTATTGGGTAAATCGATAACCCATTAAGACAGTATTAATTTATTACTTTATCCTTTATAAATATTAAATATTAAATATTAACCCAATAAGACACTAGTAATTTATTATTTTAGCCTTCATAAATATTAAATATTAAATATTTGTTAGCAGCCAAGTAGTGGCCATCCACTTACCCACTTAATATTATCTTTATTTAAATAATTGTGTGGGTCCCACTTCAAGTGGGCAAGTTTCCCACATCTTCTTCTCTATAAATTGCTAAATGTTTAGCAATTAAAGTACACAGAACATTAAACGAAATATTACATACACTGTCTTCCCTTTTGCTCTCTTTTATGTTCCTTATTCTTTCCGTCTAATTAATTGTTAAGGTAGTAGATTTATAACACGTTATCAGCACGAGACTCCGGCTATTTGTTTTTGAAGGTAACAAAAAGCGGTAAGAATTTTATTGAATTTTCTTTTCATAAAATGGCAAATATTTCAAAAATTGAATTTGTTGCTTTGGATATCTCTGGAAAATATTATTCCTCATGGGCACTAGATGCCGAAATTCATCTTGAATCGATGGGTCTGGCAGACACCATCAAAGATGATAACACGACATCTAGTCAAGACCGTGCAAAAGCTATGATTTTCCTCCGCCACCATCTTGACGAGGGTCTTAAATTACAATATCTTACATTAAAAGATCCTTTGAAATTGTGGAAAAATTTAAAAGAAAGGTATGACCACCTGAAGTTGGTCATGCTTCCACAAGCACGTTATGACTGGTTAAATCTGAGACTGATGGACTTTAAAAATATAACTGAATATAATTCTGCTTTATTTAGAATTATAGCTCAGTTAACTTTATGCGGAGATGAAATCACGGAACAAGATAAACTTGAAAAAACATACTCCACATTTCCACCCGCGAATATGCTCCTGCAGCAGCAATATCGCGAAAAAGGCTTTAAAAAATATTCTGAATTACTTTCTCACCTTCTTATTGCTGAAAGACATAATGAACTATTAATGAAAAATCATGATAGTCGGCCAGTTGGTTCTTTGCCACTCCCTAAAGTGAATCAGGCAAATTCTAACCAACGAGAAAGAGGCCATGACCCCAGTCGTGGTCGTGGTCGTGGTCGTAGTCAAAGAAGAAATTTTAATCATGATGCTCGGCTGGAACCGAGAAATAACCAGCAATATAAAAGGCAGGGTAAAAAGCCAGAAGCTTTACCGAAGAATAATTCAAAAACAATATGTCATAGATGTGGAGGTGTGGGGCACTGGTCGCGGATTTGCCGGTCATCAAAACGCTTGGTTCAGCTATATCAGGCATCGTTAAAGAGGGCAGAAAATAATCCAGAGACAAATTTTATCTCTGAGGACAATATTGAGCCCATGCATCTGGATGTAGCTGATTTCTTTAATTTTCCAGAAGTAAATATGAACGTTGATAATCCCGATAATATTTGAATAATTCTCTTTGTTGTTGTATGTATTAAATATTATGTTTGTATTTTTCTAGCTCTATGTAATGAAATAAAACTTTGTAAAATAAATCAAGTATTAATTATAATATTTACTTTCTTTCTTTTTGAAGAAAAATATGGAAATGCCTCAAATTTTATTTGGATCAATGATCAATTAAGAAGATATTTGTGTAATTGATAGTGGAACAACTCATGCTATTTTTAAAGACGAGAAATATTTTTCCAACTTGCTTAGAAGAAAAGCTAATATTACTACGATATCTGGCAATTCCAAAATGATTGAAGGCTCCGGAAGAGCTATTATAATTCTGCCTAAAGGGACAAAAATTGTTATAGAAGATACACTATTTTCTTCTAAATCCCCAAGAAACTTGTTAAGTTTTAAAGATATCCGCAGAAATGGATATCATGTTGAGACATTAAAAAAGGGGCAGCCCGGTGCACTTAAGCTCCCGCTATGCGCAGGATCCGGGAAAGGGCCCGACCACAAGGGTCTATTGTACGCAGCCTTACCTTGCATTTCTGCCAGAGGCTGTTTCCAAGGCTTGAACCCGTGACCTCCTGGTCACATGGCAGCAACTTTACCAGTTACTCCAAGGCTCCCCTTCATGTTGAGACATTAAATGAAATGAATATTGAATATCTTGGTATAATCAAGAGTGTCTCAGGCCAGAAATATATTTTGGAAAAATTACCAACTCTGTCATCTGGCCTATATATGCAAAAATTAGTGCAATTGAAGCAAATATGATCGTAAACCAGAAGTTTACTGATCCAAATACATTTGTGCTATGGCATGATCGAATAGGTCATCCTAGATCAATAATGATGAGACGAATTCTTGAAAATTCAACTGGACATCCGTTAAAGAACCAGAAGATTCTTACGAATGATGAATTTTCATGTGCTGCTTGTTATCAAGGCAAATTAATTGCAAGGCCATCGACCCTGAAGGTTGGCATCGAATCTCCTGGATTTTTAGAGCGTATACATGGAGATATATATGGACCTATTCATCCACCAAGTGGATTGTTTAGATATTTTATGGTCCTAATAGATGCATCATCTAGATGGTCTCATGTGTGCCTGTTATCATCTCGCAACCTGGCGTTTGCGAAGTTGTTAGCACAAATAATAAGATTGAGAGCGCAATTCCCAGATTATTCAATTAAGGCCATTCGCCTTGATAATGCTGGAGAATTTACATCCCAAGCATTTAATGATTATTGCTTATCAATTGGGATAAAAATTGAACATCCTGTTGCTCATGTTCATACTCAAAATGGCCTTGCAGAGTCATTTATAAAGCGCCTACAATTGATAACAAGACCTCTACTAATGAAAATAAAATTGCCAATTACTGTTTGGGGTCATGCTATTTTACATGCAGCAGCACTTGTACGTCTAAGACCGACACATTATAATAAATACTCTCCGTCACAATTAGTATTTGGTCATGAACCAAATATAGCCCATTTAAGAAGTTTTGGTTGTGCAGTATACGTGCCTGTAGCACCACCACAACGTACAAAAATGGGCCCTCAACGAAGGTTGGGCATATATGTTGGGTTTGACTCACACTCCATAATTCGATACCTTGAACCGTTGACTGGAGATTTATTCACTGCACGATTTGCAGATTGTCGGTTTGATGAAACAATTTTCCCGCCATTAGGGGGAGAGAAAAAGGAACCCAAAAAAGAAAAAGAAATTGCGTGGAAAGTTTCATCACTATCACATTTTGATCCACACACCCGCACTTGTGAGCAGGAGGTCCAGAAGATCATCCACTTATAGAAAATAGCAAATCAAATGCCAGATGCATTTACTGATTTCAAACGGATAACTAAGTCACATATCCCTGCAGTGAATGTACCTATCCGAATTGATGTCCCAAAAGGACCATCTACAAGTATCATAGCTTCTGAATACCAAACACGCCAGAAGCGTGGTAGACCATTGGGTTCAAAGGATAAAAATCCTAGAAAAAGAAGCGTAAGAAATAATAAAGATGATACTACACACGAACTTACTGAAGAAGGTCAAGGTTTGAGTAATCCTGATATTCCTGAAGAAATCAGTGAACCCGAGACTCAAGTGAATGAAGAACTTTCAATAAATTCTATCGGTGATGAGATAAATTTAGATCGATCAAAAATTACGGTGGATAATGTTTTTGCATATAATGTTGCAATTAACCTCATGCAAGATAGTGAAAGTCTTGAACCTAAATCCGTCGAAGATTGTCGACGTAGATGTGATTGGCTAGAATGGCAAAAGGCAATTCAATCAGAATTAGACTCACTTGCTAAACGTGAGGTTTTTGGACCTGTAGTCCAAACCCCTGAAGGTATAAAACTAGTTGGTTATAAATGGGTTTTTGTTAGAAAACGAAATGAGAGAAATGAAATTGTAAGATATAAGGCACGCCTTGTTGCACAAGGATTCTCTCAAAGACCCGGAGTCAACTATGAAGAAACATATTCACCAGTTATGGATGGAATAACATTTCGATATCTCATCAGTTTAGCTGTACATAAAAATCTTGAAATACACCTAATGGATGTGGTTACAGCTTACCTTTATGGTTCACTTGATAATGAAATTTACATGAAAATCCCAGAAGGATTAAAATTGCCTGAAGCATGTAAAAAGTCTCGGGAAGTATACTCAATAAAACTCGAAAGATCATTATATGGTCTGAAACAATCAGGGCGTATGTGGTATAATCGCCTAAGTGAGTACTTAATAGATGAAGGTTATATTAATGATGTTATTTGTCCATGTGTTTTTATTAAGAAAACGGAATCAGAGTTTGTTATACTCGCCGTTTATGTTAATGACATAAATCTCATTGGAACCCCTAAAGAGGTCCAAAAGGCAATTGAATATCTAAAGAAAGAATTTGAAATGAAAGACCTTGGAAAGACAAAACTTTGTCTAGGTCTACAAATTGAACATTTAGCAGACGGAGTTTTTGTCCATCAATCTGCCTACACTGAGAAAATCTTAAAAAGATTTTACATGGACAAAGCACATCCATTAAGTACTTCAATGGTTGTTCGATCACTTGAAGTGGAAAAAGATCAATTTCGACCTCCAGAAGAGGATGAAGAAATTCTTGGTCCTGAAGTACCATATCTCAGTGCTATTGGTGCACTTATGTATCTTGCTAACGCAACTAGATCTGACATAACATTTTCTGTTAATTTGCTAGCAAGGTATAGTTCATCCCCAACGCGAAGGCATTGGAACGGTATCAAACATATTTTGCGATACCTGAAGGGTACTATTGATATGGGTTTGTTTTATACTAACAAAGGTTGTGCAGACCTTATTGGTTATGCAGATGCAGGTTATTTATCAGACCCACATAAAGCTCGATCTCAGACAGGTTATCTGTTTACACACGGAGGGACTGCTATATCATGGCGATCTACAAAACAGTCCATTGTTGCTATTTCTTCAAATCATGCTGAAATAATAGCAATTCATGAAGCAAGTAGAGAATGTGTGTGGTTGAGATCGATGATACAGTTCATCAAAGAAAGATGTGGTCTAGAAAATAATATTAAAATACCCACAATTATATTCGAAGACAATGCCGCGTGCATAGCTCAATTGAAAGGTGGCTTCATAAAAGGAGACAGAACGAAACACATTTCACCAAAATTATTCTTCACACATGATCTTCAGAAGAATGGTGAAATTGATGTACAACAAGTTCGTTCAAGTGATAATCTTGCAGATTGATTCACAAAGACATTACCAACATCAACTTTTGAGAAGCTAAGGCATAAGGTTGGAATGCGCCGTCTCCAAAATATCAAATGAAGCTTTCATCAGGGGGAGTAAATACGCGCTGCACTCTTTTTTCCTTAACCAAGGTTTTATCCCACTGGGTTTTTCTGGTAAGATTTTTAATGAGGCAGCATTCAAGGCGTATTACCAGTTATGTGTATTTTTTTTCCTTCGCTAGATTTTTTTTTCCCAATGGGTTTTTACTAGTAAGGTTTCAATGAGGCTCAACATCTATGAGTCTTCAGGATATTTATTCTTTCATTATGATTTTGTTTTACGTGGACACCCAAGGGGGAGTGTTAGCAGCCAAGTAGTGGCCATCCACTTACCCACTTAATATTATTTTTATTTAAATAATTGTGTGGGGCCCATTTCAAGTGGGCAAGTTTCCCACATCTTCTTCTCTATAAATTGCTAAATGTTTAGCAATTAAAGTACACAGAACATTAAACGAAATATTACATACACTGTCTTCCCTTTTGCTCTCTTTTATGTTCCTTATTCTTTCCGTCTAATTAATTGTTAAGGTAGTAGATTTATAACAATATTAATAATTAACCTAACTAGACATTATTTGTCTATATCACTACTCTACACAATCTACCCATTTTACAGTACTATTTCACACCACTTTAGTCTTTACTATTTCTCAAAGCCTAAAGATTAGTTTGTAATTGTAGTTTTTGCAAGTTTGTAAACATTTGTAATTTGATTAACATAAAAAAATTCATATTATGTTTTGGATGTAATATGTAATTGATGTAGCCTTCGTACTACATATGCGCTTATTGTTGCAATTTCTCATTATCTTTCTAGTTTCACTATCAAAGCATTTACAGTTGATTTGCTTATTTCACTGCATGACGCCAAATTGTTAAAGAAGTGAGAAGTCATACATTTATTTTATGACTATTTTTTTATTGGGTAACTCGAAAATCGAACCGTTAACTATTAAAAATCGATAATGTCACGACCCAAAATGGGTCATGAGTGACACCCACACTTAATCTCCTAGGTGGGAGAACCAACGATACAAATCCAACTTATAAAATATGACAATAAAGCGGAAGCTCAATTTATGAGAGTAAGATATAATAAAACCACTTAAGTCTATTAGATACGTTTTTCCAAAACCTGAAAGTCATCACCTAAAGAACATCTAAATTCTAAAACTAAATCTGCAGATATCAAACACCAGAATAAATAAATAACATAATATGTTCGAAAACTAAGGACACCATGCCATGATCGAGAGAATCCAACACGAGCTAGAAGGATAGCTCACCCTACAATCTGATATAGTGGAGACTGACTAGAGCTGAGGTCAAGTTGAAGTCGATGGAACACTCGTTCCACTCCATAAAATAAAATAAAGAAAAATACAAATAGGAGTCAGTACAGGACAACATGTACTGAGTAGGTATTATCGACCGACTCAAAATAGAAATCAATATGCATAAAGTAATAGCAGGAAATCAACCATAGCACTTAACAGGTGACAACCAATAAGATCAAGATTAAGTGACAACACAATGAACAATTACATAACCAGTCAACAATATCAAGATCACACATGAGGATCAGGCCTCCACATCACGCTCTTTTGGAAAATGAGTTATTGGAGATTGGGTAGCATTAAGTCATTTTAATTTATTTTCTTTTAATATTATCGTGCCGGAACGTAACACCCAATCCAAATATACCATGTCAGAACGTGACACCCGATCTCAATATACCATGTCGGAATATGACACCCGATCCAAATATAATTAATTTATCATTTTTTATTATTACATTCCAAATATATCAAGACACCATTTTTGATAGGGCAATTTCAAGATTATAGATTTCATGGTCTTGGGATTTCAGATCAATCACAACAACATATCATTCATCCAAACCACAACAATTAAATGCATAGTAAACTTCACACATTACTCAATGACTATCAATCACTATTAAGACTCTATTTATGATATAGAATAAATCATAATCTATCTCAATCGAAGAACCCAAGTCAAGCAAGCTAATCCACCAATGTCTTTCCTTTCTTCGATGCCTAAAAATGTTTCTAATCTATCAAATATATAATATTCATAAGTACATGAGTCCGTAGACACCCATATTACTATATATCTAGCCTAGTGTCACGGACTTAGACTTCAACTAAGACTTCCGTGCGGCACTTGACAACTTACCCACGAATCTTTCACGATCTTGCAAGCTCAAGTAAGCCTTTAAGACTAGATCGCTAAGGGAACGATATATAGTAAGAAAGACAAGAGAGCTTTTATGAAGAAGGCTTTTGTATTACTTTGGAAGAATGCTTGATTGCTTGATAATCTTCTACAAATGAATGCCCCCTCTATTTATACTGCTCCTAAAGGGCCTAAGTGTAAATAAAATTTACTATACAAGTCCTTCCGTATTTACAAAGAAGTCCCTACTCTAGAACTCTCCATACACTCTAGAGAATTCCAAGTCTCAAGACTTCTCTACAAGCTTCTACAAGAATCTAGAGTCTTTCACTAACCTCTCCGAGACTCTAGGTTCTTGTACCTTCTTCAAGAATTCTCTTGGACATTCTAGAGCCTTCTATTAACCTCTCCAAGACTCTAGATCTTTCTCCTGTTTTCATGATCAAGTGGCGGGTCATGACACTAGACTCAATAATTCTCCAATCCTTTAATCAATTTTCTAAAACTCAAGCCTAAGGTTAAGCCTCAATTTATCAAAACTATAGTTGATAACTATGGGTAGACTGCGCAGGAAAGGATTCGGGTGGGGGAGCGTCTACCTCTTCGTATACAACTCTTATCTACGACAAGCCTTGGCTCTTCTCCTTATGGACTCTTCGCTCTATCTGTCGGTGCTCTAGCTGTCCGAAAGCCAGGAGCAGCTACTGGCCTGGACTGATTGTAAAGAAACAAGCCAAGAGGCCGCCTCTCCCATCAGACAGATCAACGGCACCGGGCATGGGATACACAGGCAGGAGAGCCGATTTGACCGCGCAGACCAAATGAGCGAAAAAATTTTAAAGCGAAAGTATGGGAAATCTCGCTATATAGAATACAAAATGGCAAAAGTATCGAATTCAGTAGCTATCACATGGTAAAATATGGCATAATTGCTGCTAGAATGATGTACTTTTAAAAGAAAACATCTCCTCTTAATCATTACATATTGATTGCCACTTATTGGTCAATGAGAAATCACACAACCCCTTATCATTGGCAACAATTTCTTTTTCCCAATTTTTAAACATAATCCTCCCATCATTGAGTAATCATTACTCTATTATCATTTAATCATCATTTTAATCTATCAAAACCAATTTCATGGAAAGGGCATGAATACCTATTTTTCGGCTCTCCTTGGCGGACCCGTTTTCTGTCATTGCACAGGTACGTGCTTTCTCAAACCCTTCTATTCTCTTTTTATTTTCTTTTCACAATTAATCATGTATTAAAAGTGACAAAATCTACTAACTTATTCTAATAAATATAGAATAAGTGGTATAATATATTAACTAAATTATCACTTTAGTCCATTAATTAAATAAGTTATCTAAATTCACCCCTCAATTAAATAACCATAGTTATCGAATAGTCCAAAATATCTATTAAAAATTTATGGGATGAGTCTGTTATGAAATAAAAAGCTCTAGTTGTCAAAACGACTTAATGGTCATTACAGATAAAAAATGTCTTATTGGTTTATCGTATTTAAAAATTGAAAATCGATAAACAAAACCAATTACATAAAATCAAACCAAACCCACCGATGCGCACCCCTAAGTTCAGGGGTAATTTTTACCCAAAAAGTAATGAGGAGTCAATTTCCAAAATTCATATGCTTAATGTGAGTGTTCATGTTCTCTAGTTGAATTTGACAGTAAAACTTACTCTAGCACGTTAACTGGTTCTCCCTAAACTTGGTAATAAAACTTACTTTAGCACTTTAACTACACGAGCATTTAAATACCCCTTAATCTTATTTGAAGTGAATAAATATCACCCTTAATGTTGATGTGGCATAAGAAAAAAAAATTAAATTATATAGGCACGTATTTTTTAAATAGAAAAAGTGATCCCACTAATATATGTATTATATAATTTTAAAAAAACTCCGACCCCGCATCCTTTCATCTTCTCCAAAACCTCTATCCCCTTTCTTCTTCTGCAAACCCCCACCCCCACGTCATCTGCATCTTACTCTTCATCTTCTATCTTCTTTTTTTTCTTTTCTTTTTTTTTCCAAATTTACTGAAGAAAGCAAAATCTTAATTGGGTAAATCCATTAAACTTCACTCCTATTAAAACTAAAATTTCCATCAACTAAAAAACTTCATTAACATATTTGATTATTTCAGAAATTAATTAGTGTTTATTTCATGAAAATTAAGGGTTTTGGGGTTAAATATTGAAAGGGAATTGTATTTTTTTCTTTCTTAAAAGGTCTAATTTGTTGTTATTTTCAATCAATCTATTTGCTCTCAAACACCAAAGAGATCAATAAATCAATAAGAAATTTAATGGATGATTCATATTATTACAGTCTAACATTGATGGATATTGGTAAAAAAAATACACAAGAGAGTTTCTCAAAAGAAATTGGTGAAATTATTAGAAGAAATTGAGGTTGAAAACATGGAGAAGCAATAATGGAGGTGGAGGTTGAGTTTATACTCCGAACTAGTATGTTATAGCAAGTGAGTCATGAAACGGACGGATGTAATGATCCGTTAGGTCATTTTGAGAACGAGTTATCTTCCTTTCATAAAAGACTCCTTCTGTATATTTAAATTTAAAATTTTGGACTATTCGATAACTTCAGTTAAATTAATTGAATGTAATGACCCGTTAGATCATTTTGAGAACGAGTCATCTTCCCTTCATAAAAAACTCCTTCCGTATATTTAAATTTAGAATTTTGGACTATTCGATAACTTCGGTTAATTAATTGATGGGTGATTTTAAATAATTAATTTAATTATTAGGCTAAAATATTAATTTATTTAATACTTATACCACTTTTTCTATATTTAATAAAATAAGTTAGTAAGATTTGTTATATTAGTTCATAATTAATTAGAAAAAGAAGGAAATAAATAATAATAATAATAAAAGAAAAGAAAAAAATATATATAAGTAAAATCTGATGGCATTAAGCCATCAAATATAAACAGCGGCGACGAGAAAGCAAACGAGAAAGAACGCAGAAAAGAAAAAAAAATACGGAGGAAGAAAGAAAAGAAAGGGGAAAAGAAAAATAAAGGATGAGAGAAAAATACGAATTTTCATTTCAAAGCGTCAAGGTAATTATTCTCATACTTTTTATTAAATTTTAATGTGATTATGAACATATTTTTATGGTATATTGGTGGAGAAATAACTCTGAAATAAGAAAATATGACCCTAGGGTTCTTCACATAAAGCCTTGATTTGGGGGTCGAATAACGATCCATTTTTACTGAAATTTGACATGTGAGTTTATTTTATCATGAGTGAATATAATCGAAAAGAAAATTTCAGATTTGACTTCAATGACTCGGGATGACTTTTGACCCAATTTTTTATTCGAAAATAAATATAGCAATATGGGTGTCATTGGATTCGTATTTTTATGAAGATTATGTATTTGAATAGATTTTGATCGTTAAAAAGAGTTACGAAAGGCTAAAGTTTTAAAGTGAATTTCTAAACCTTAATTTAAGCTTGTAGATACTTGTATTTCCGTGTTATGTATACAGGGGAGTAATGAGAATTATACTGGGTTATTGACTGTATGATTGGCCTTAAAAATGGAGATGAGGGGTATAAAATGGTGATCTAATGACATGTATTGGTGAAATTGATATGTTGTGATTGTGGATTTATTTTGGACATGTGAATGAATATGTTGATATGAGATAGAAAAAATTATTGTTGTTGTCATGTTATTATCGTGAATTATATGAACATGAATTGATTGCATTGGTTCTGACATATTGTGTTGAGACTGAAAATGATATGAAATAAAATGGGTTGGGTCACACGCTCCGTGAAAGGTATTATGAAATAAAGGGGTCGGGCTACACGCTCCATGGCAGGTATTATGAAATAAAGGGGTCGGACCGCATGCTCCGTTGCAGGATATATATATATTGAGGGGACGGGCCACACGCTCCGTGGCAAGTTACATGGACAGAAATGTCCCCCATGGGTTTCAGACTGTAATTCAGCAAATGTGTACCGATAGGACAGACATGCATCATCTCATTGCATTGCATCACATTTTGTTAATATTTGTGAATTCGTGTTTACCCATTTATTGCTCTGTATATGCTGAACTTGACTTGATATGATTCATTGATGAGACTATTGATGAGTATTCGTGGACTGTATTACTGTTATTATTGTACAAGTGTAGATTTAGGCTGGTTTTATGCAGGTTGTAGTTAAGGAGGTTCTGCTGGGAGGACAGGAGTACTTGTATCTATTGAGATTTGCTTAGTTTTAGTTGTTCACTTGCTGAGTACCGTGTTGTTTGGTACTCACCCCTTGCTTTTACACTTGTGTAGGTTGTGAGCTCGGACCTGCCTGATCTCCTACTATTTTCTACTACATCTGAGGCTATCATTTCGAGTGTTGAGGTAGCTGTTGCATCCATCTAGCGGACACCTCTTACTCTTTTATTATGTTTTAGTTCTATTCTAGAGACAAAGACATTGTGACTATATTTTCTTTTGTACTTCGATAATGTATTAGTGACTTGTACACGTGATAACCAATCTTGGGGGATTTTGAGGTTGTTTTAGGTGTTTTTGGTTAAGTTAAATTTTGATTTATGTCTTTTTCTTTCGCATCTACTTTCCGTTGGGTATTAGGCTGACTTGTCTCGGTGGGTAGAGATGAGTGTCATCACACCCGTATTTGGATCGTGACAACGGAATACTAGTTTGACAAGCTAATTTTCTCAAATTCTTATTATCATACTAAATGAGCCAATCATAGTTCATAATTAGGTATCATAATATCTTAAGACACAATATAATAAGTCACATATATCTATAATCTTTTTATAAATAAATGCTTGTGATACATGTTATAACAAACTTTCAAGTATGTATAATTTTACAGAAATTCTCTGATCCAATAAATCAATAATAGTAATAACTAACTATATTTTAATATAATATTCTTATTATATTACAAACATTCTCTAAGTAATTATATTTATTTTGTATAAAATCACTCAAATTAGTGTAGTTTATTTACAAAGTCATTATAGCTATATAAAAAACTAAATGAATAATTACATAAACCTCTTCTTAAATTTGATTATTATTATTTTGACTTACCTCTTATGTGGTTATGTTTACCTCTTTTATTTTATTCTTATAATAATTAAGTTTTTAACCTAATTATTATTAATTTAAGAAAATAAAATGTAACTAATTTTGTCCTTATGTTTGTGTGTGTGTGAGATATATAGATGACCACACTTAAGTGTAGTGTGTATTGATAGTGTGTGTTTGCTTGGGCCAGTATGTGCGGAGTCTTGTCAATATTACTATTTTCTATTGCCATTTTAAATTAATAATTTATCATCGTCTCCGTTTACATGACATTGTTTTACTTTAGAACTTCCTAACAAGTTAATTATTGTTCTAGTAAACAAATCAAATGAATATTTTAATGTTCGTGTCCAGCTAAACTATCATATAAAATGAGATTAAACAAATATGTTTTTGCACTGGTTGAAAGAGTTGTAACATATGGTAGGGATCGATTTGACTTATCAGTTATCGGTCTATGGACATGCTAAATCGTTATACAACCATTAAGATATTGGTTGATCGGTTATTGGTTTATTACTTATTATCGTTATTGGTTCGATTATCAGTTTAACCGTTAAGACATGACATAAAAAAAATTATTAAAAATTAGGTAGAAATAAGGTGACAAACCAAATAAACCATGCACATTAGAAGTGTCAAAACAATATGAAAAACCGACCAAACCTAACGGTACCGAACCGATTTATATCATTTTTTTCAATAAAACCATGGACTTTTATACAAAACTGGAATTGAATATACACAATATCTTTGAAAGCTCAATTTGTATAATGCAGTGAGAGATACAAATGGGAAAACTCAATTTGTATAATGCAGCGAGATATACAAACAGAAATTGACATAACAACTGAATCTATAACTATAGAATGTAATTAAGCAAATTATAGCTAAGGAGCCTAATTATGTTTCAAATTTTTGCTATTTTTGAAAGTTCCCCTTTGATGTAAATAGGCAACAAGTTCTATTAAATCCGTTGTCAACGTCATTTCTCCTTTTATATATCCTCTGTTGAGATGATCATAGAGGAAGGCTGATGAGTTGTGTACATCTGTCATTCTGTTGTACAGTTGTCATGATGTAATAACAGAATGATCACTAGTTGATTATGTGGTTAGCAAGTTAGTTAATTAGTTGCTCTATAAATAGTAGCCATTAGAGTAGATATTCTCATTCTGAAATCATTTTCTTCTATCAATACAAAGAAGCAGTTATTTACTCTCTGTGTTAGCTTTGATAATGACCTAGAAGATCTCATATCTATTCATCAATGGTGGATTTTTACATGGTATTAGAACTGAGGTTAGGTTGATCGGACCCCTTCATCACGGAGTTCATCTTTGTGTTGAGGTTGTGTTCACTACTAAAAAATGATGAAAAAATGACAAAAAGAAAAGTGACGAATTACGTCGATGGTAAAAAGCGACGGACAAAGGGACATCGTCCATCACTTCTATTTTTTATTTTATTATTTTTTATTTTTTATTTTAAAGAGCGACAGACAGTGACTATATGTTCGTCACTTTTTTGGTGGATTTTTGCGCAAAAAATATTTTTAATTTAAAATAAGCGATGGAGTCCTTCGTTTATTTTTAAGTTTAATTTATAATATTTTTTTATAAAGTTTTATTTTATTATTTCTAATTTTTTATTTTATATTTTCAAAATAGTGAATGACGGCGTCGCTTAGTCCGTTGCTTTTTTGGTCAAATATTTTTAAATGGAGTGACGGACTTTGCGACACTGTCCGTCGCCCCTACTACAAATCAGCCACAACTTCTCTCATTTTTTTTATTTCATATACTCTCTTAACTCTCTCTCTCTCTTCGATCCCCTCCCCCAAACCCCGACCCCGATGCCCACCCCCACCCCCACTGCAGCTCGCCTGCGTCGTTCCTCCCTTTCTTTTAGGTACTCCATCCGACCCTCTCTCTCTTCTCTTTTTCTCTCCTTATTAAACTTAGTTAGGGTTTTATTTTTTTGTAAATTGAGAAAAATTTGAATTGTTATTTAGTTTATTTTATTTATGTTGTTGAATATATGTTCTTAACATAGTTAATTTATAACATTGATTGTGAATTAGTGAACAAAAAGTTATAGTTTTGATTTTAGGATTTTACTTTGAATTGGGGTAATTTTAATTAGTTTGTGATTTGGGTGTTTTTGAGTTTGAATTGAAGTATTTTTGAAGTTATAAAGTTATTAACATTGTTAGTTTGTATATTTAATTGTGAATTAGTGAATGAAGATTTTTGGATTTTAGTTGAATTGAATTTTTTGAATTAGATTGTAAATTTGGGTATTTTTTTAGTTTGAATTGAAGTTATTTAGAGCTTCTAATTACAACTTAGAACTTAATCATAACTTGTATTGAATTTAGAACTTTGAACTTGAATTTAGAACTTGAACTTTAGGCCGGATTTTTTAAGTTGAACTTAGAATTTTTTTGGTGTAGCATGTACTTATTTGAACTTAGGTTGTGAGCTTTAGAAATTGGGAATTATTTATATTTTTCATGAAGTTATTAACTTTGGTTTCTTAAATTGTGGTTTTTAAGAATTAATTAAGCTTAAACTTTAGAAATGTTGAATTACTGTAGGATATATGAATTTTAAGTTGTGAACTTTCAACTTAAATTTTGAACTTGGAATTTAGAATTTTTTAAGTTGAATATTAGGATTTTTTAACTTGAACTTAAACTTTAGAACTTAATTTTAGGATTTTTGAAGTACTTAGAATTTTTTTTGGTTTGTATAAATTCTCAACTTTAGATACTTGAACTTTAATTATACTTGAAATTTAAAAGTTTGTACTTTAACTTAGAAAAAAGCCAACTTGAACTTTAGAAATGTTGAACTTGAGAATTCTTGAATTTTTGAAGGATATGCATATAAACTTTAAGTTGTGAACTTTGAACTTGAATTTAAAATTTGAACTTTAGGATTTTTAAGTTGAACTTTAAGATTTTTTTACTTGAACTTAGATTTTAGAACTTGAACTTTAGGATTTTTTAATTAAATAGTTAGAAATTATTTTGGTTTGTATAAATTCTCAGTTTTAGATACTTGAAATTAGAATACTTGAAATAATTAATTAATGGTGAATATTTTTGTACAAAATTTTAAGTGCAGGGGTACAATCTAATTAAATATTCCAATATTCACCGCCGCCAAGCCCACTGCCACCAACCCCTCCATCTTAGTCCTAATTAAAAAAAGTTGAGGTATTTTTTCCTCTTAAATTTTAATTATTGTATATATTAGATTTTTAATTCAATATACAACACTTGCATTTTGCTTAGGGTTTATTTGATTTCTTAGGATATGTTTAAATTTTTAGAGCGTGCTTTAGTGATAAAGTATTAGTTTAGTATAAGTGACAACATTAGTTGATCTTATTGATGACAAAATTGATTTTCTTGCAAGATCAATTTGTGTCCATCCAGTGTTGACACTTAGTTTTGATTTGGTTTACTTGTTAGAATTATTTGTACTTTAATTTTCCAAAAAAATCCAATTTTCACTTTAGAAAATATTGAATTATTGTAGGATAATAAATGAACTTTAAGTTGTTAAATTTGAAAGTCTTTAAAATATTATGACTTCATTCATTTTGAGTGTTTAATTATGTTCGTTATGATGTATATTGTGTATTTTGTTGGTTGGTTAGTTGTGTTGGATTGGATTATATTGATTATTATTGAATTGCATTTTAATTGCAGGGGAGAATTTCTACTGTCAAAAATGTTACAGGAAAAGCGACGGACAAGGTCCTTTACTCTGTCGCTTTTCTGATTTTTTTTTAAATTTTTTTTTAAAAAAGTGACGGACAGGGACCCTATATCCGTCGTTTTTTTAAAAATTTTTCAAGAACACTAAGAGAAAAGAGACGGTCAGGGACCCTATGTCTGTCGCTTTTCTAAAAATTTTCAAGAATACCAAGAACAAAAGAGACTGACAGGGATCCTTTGTCCGTTATTTTTCTGGAAAAATATTTAAAAATTAAAAATAAAATGGCGAAGTTCATCTTTTTTTATTTATATTTTAAAAAAAAATTAGGGGAGACGCAGTCCGTTGCTTTTTATGATGCAGTTCGTCGCTTTATTAAAAGCGTCGAGAAAAAAAGCGACGAAAGTGACTGCATCGCTTTTCCGTCGAGTTTGAAGTCCGTCGCTTTTTTGCGTAATTTTTTGACAGTTTTTTAGTAGTGGTTGTTCATTTCTTCTTCTTCTATCAAAGACTTTTTCTGTTTGATAGAAAAAGCTTTCAAGAATTAGTAGTGGTGAAACTGGAGGTTACATATCCAAGCCATTCTCTGTGTTTGCTACCAATAGACAATCCTAGAAATGTGATAATCTCTATTCAGCTTAGCGGATCAAAAAATTACTCGATTTGGAGCAGGGCAATGAAGATTGCATTGCGAGCTAAGACAAAATTAGGCTTCATTGATGGATCGTGCAAGAAGAGTCTATATAAGGATGATTTAGCAGAAGAATGGGAACGTGTGAATGCAATAATTCTCACCTGGATCATGAATGTTGTTTCAAAGGAATCGGTGAATGGCATAGTCTATGCAAGTGATGCTCATGCTGTGTGGATGGATCTGTAGGAGCGCTTTGATAAGGTGAATGGATCGAGGATCTACAACCTTCATAAAGAAATAACTACAATCTGTCAAGGTACTTTTGATATCTCTGCTTATCATTCACGCTTACGTTTGTTATGTGTTGAATACTATTCATTAGTTCCAACAATATGTGGATGTGCTGGATCAAAAGATTTTAAGATGCATCTAGAATAACAAAAACTCTTCCAATTCATAATGGGGTTCAATGAGTCTTACAGTGCTATCAGGAGTCAAATTTTACTTATGGCACCATCTCCTTCTGTTAGCCAAGCTCATGCTATACTTGTGCATAAGGAAAGTCAAAGGAAAATATGTGAATCTAGTTCATACATGGAAAACGAGTTGAATGAAAGTAAAGTCCTAATGAGTATTCATGATAATCATTCAAAAGGAAAAAGGTTTAACAGTAACAATAACTATGGTAACACCTATGGTGGTAGTAGTAGCTATAACAATAATCTGTTTTGTGATATCTGCAAAAGGAAAGGCTACAGTAAAGGTATGTGCTATAAAGTGATAGGTTATCCACCAGGTTATAAGGGCAAGAAGAAACCATTAATGTGGAAATACACAGAGATCACAACATCATTCAAGAGCTAAATATGATGCTTATGGTGGACAGCTTCACTGATGAGCAATACAGTCAGATAATGCATATGCTTGATAAAGGCAAGGGAATAAAACAGGCAGGAAGTATGGTAGGTAATGCTATTGATTATTCTAATTATATAAAAATTTATAGAGACTCATGGATAATTGACAGTGGAGCAACAAATCATACGACCAATAACTTGCATTTACTGCATAGTTTGAGTAATATGCATGATCCTATGAAGAGTAATGAGCATCTACCAAATGGTAAGACTGTACCAGTTAATTATCAAGGAAGATGCAATATTACAGGTGGTTATACTATAGGAAATGTATGTGCCTGACTTCAAGTATAATTTGTTGTCAGTGTCTAAGATGACTAGAGAATTGCAGTACTCAGAGCTTTTCTTCCCCTATTTTTGCATTTTCCAAGATCTATGTACTAGAAAAGTGAGGGGGATTGGTAAAGAAGAAGGAGGTCTATATCTTCTACTTCCCAAGGCTTCTGATAAGGTAGTTGATGAAAGGAGCAACATTAGCAACTGTGTTACAGAAACATTATCTGAAGATGTTCAAGTTTGGCATAAGAGACTTGGTCATGTCCCAGCAGCAGTCATGAAGAAGTTGGACTTCATCAAGAATAAAGTGCCAACCTGTAGTTTCAATGATTGTACTGTTTGTCCATTAGCTAGACAAACTAGAAAACCATTTACTCTTAGTACTTCTAGATCAACTGAAGTGTTTGATTTGCTTCACATTGACATATGGGGTCCATATAGAGTTCCTATTATTTCTGGTCATAGGTATTTCCTCACAGTTGTGGATGAGTACTCCAAAATAATATGGGTTTTTCTGATGAAATTGAAAAGTGATTGTTTTTTTCTGCTTAATTCTTTTGTCAAAATGTTGAGTGTTCAGTTTGGAAAACAGGTGAAAATGATCAGTACTGATAATGGTGCTAAGTTCTTTAGTATGGAATTTACTGACTTTTTATTACATAGTGGTATTGGACATCAAAGTAGTTGTCCACACACTCCACAACAAAATAGAGTGGTAGAAAGAAGACACAAACATATATTGTAAATAGCAAGGGTTCTCAGGTTTCAAGGAAATATACCACTCTCTTTTTGGGGAGATTGTGTCTTGAAAGAAGTATACCTAATCAATAGGTTGCCATCAGTTGTTCTAACTGGACAGTCCCCTTATGAAGTTTTCTATGGTCACAGTCCTAACTTATCTCATCTCAGAGTGTTTGGTTGTTTGTGTTTTTCTACTGACACAACAAAGCTAGATAAATTTCTCCCTAAAGTAACAACTACAGTACATATGGGTTATTCCACTACACAAAAAGCTTATAGATTGTATGATTTCAAGTCCAGAAGGTTTTTTGTTAGCAGAGATATTACTTTTAAGGAACATGTATTTCCCTTCTGTCATTGAAAAATGGAGACAATAATAACCCTATGTTCCTTGATATAGAAACTCCTGAGATTGTCTTCCTGGTCCACAGCCTATTCCTTCTTAATCTGTAGTACAATCTACACCAGTTGAGCCACCTACAACCTCTTCACCTGTTGTTCATCCCACTAACTCTCCTCTTTCTAATCCTACTCCACCTTTAGCTCCAATACCCATTGTGTCTCACCCTCAGTTGAGAAAATCTACTAGAGGTACCAAGCCACCTAATTGGCTTCAAGACTATGTTCACCCAACTAAGGGAAATACTGCATGTTCTTATCCTATGTCCAAGTATTTGAGCTACTTAGCTCTTTCTACTAACTGTCTATCTTCCCTAGCAGTTGTCTCCTCTGATGTAGAATCTGCCACTTATGAAGAGGCACTTAAAGATCCTAGATGGATTTTTGCTATGCAATCAGAGATTGATGCTTTACTTCAGAACCATACATAGGAAATTATTACTGTTCCCAAAGGTAAGAAACCTATTAGTTGTAGATAGGTATACAAGATAAAGTATAAGTCTAATAGTGAAGTTGAGAGGTTCAAGTCCAGGCTTGTTGCTAAGGGGTATAGCCAACAAGAAGGCTTAGATTATAAAGAGACTTTTTCCCTAGTGGTTAAGATTACTGTGAGGGCATTGATAGCTTTAGCAGCATGAACTAATGACCTCTATTCCAAATGGATGTTTATAATGCCTTCCTCTAAGGTGATCTTGGGGAAGAAGTGTACATGCAATTTTCTCTAGGATTTGGTAGCTCAAGAGGAAATTAGGGGTGCAGACTACACAAATCTCTCTATTCAAGCAAGCATCTCGACAATGGAATTTGAAGCTAACAAATGCCTTATTATCATCTAGTTTCATGCAGAGTCAACAGGATCACTCTTTGTTTGTTTTAAGGAAGCATGCTAAATAGGTGACCATTCTTGTTTATGTTGATGATTTGCTAATTACTGGATATGACAAGGAACTTATACAAGAAGCAAAAGATTTGTTACATGCAACTTTTAAGATCAAGGACCTTGTATCACTGAAGTATTTTTTGGGAATAGAGGTATGTAGATCTAAGAAATGCATTCTATTGTGCCAAAGGAAGTACACCCTAGAACTCATAGCTGAGTTAGGTCTGAGTGGCTCCAAACCAACACTTACACTTCTTGAATAGAACTAGAAGCTCACAAGCTTGGAATATGATCAGCATTGTGGTCTGCAGCAAGATCCACCCTTGATGTGAAAGGCTATCAAAGGTTGATAGTGAAGTTATTCTATTTGATATTGACTAGGACTGACATTGCATATAGTATTCAAACTCTGAGCCAATTCATGTAGGCACCTAAGAAGTCTCATTTATAGGCAGCTCATAAAGTGGTCAGATATGTTAAGAGTGAACCAAGCCTTGGAATTCTGATGCATGCAGAGGGCAAAGCTGTTTTGACAGCATTTTGTGATGCAGATTGGGAAAGTTGTCCAAACTCAAAGAAGTCAGTAACTGGTTATATTGTGAAATTTGGACAATCCTTAATATCATGGAAGTCCAAGAAATAGAACACATTAGCTAGAAGTTCAGCAGAAACAGAATATAGAAGCATGGATCTAACAGTGTCTGAATTGATTTGGTTGTTTGGATTGTTCTAGTGTCTAGGAGTTGAAATTCATACACCAATTCAGTTGTTTATAGATAGTAAGTCAGCCATGCAGATAGCCAACAATCCTGTGTTCCATGAGAGAACAAAGCACATAAAAATTTATTGCCATTTTATAAGAGAAAAGGTGCAACAAGGTTTGATACATCCAAAATATGTTCCAACAACTGAACATGAGGCAAATTTGTTGACAAAGGGACTTGGAAGCCATCAGCACTACCATCTATTGTCCAAGCTAGGAGTTCTAAATGTTTTTTCACCACCTAGCTTGAAGAGGTGTTGAGATGATCATAGAGGAAGGCTAATGAGTTGTGTACAACTGTCATTCTATTTTACAGTTGTCATTCTGTAACAACAGAATGACAACTGTAAAATAGAATGATCACTAGTTGGCTAGGTGGTTAGCAAGTTAGTTAATTAGTTGTTCTATAAATAGTAGCCATTAGAGTAGATATTCTCATTCTGTAATCATTCACTTCTATCAATACAAAAAAGCATTTATTTACTCTCTGTGTTAGCTTCGATAATGACCTAGAAGATCTCATATCCGTTCATCAATGGTGGATTTTTACATCCTCCTTGCGTATATGTTTTATCTATTCCAATGATGATCTAAAATATAATGTAGAATCTAACCCACATAATTCAAAAACACAAAAACATACGCAAATACAATACTGAACATTGTGATACACTTGGGACCTTTTAGACACCTTAGTAGAACAAAAAATAGTATAGAATGTAAAGATATGACATTTGGGCCTAACTCGACCTCTAAAGTTGGGTCATGAGGGGAGGATTGCTCAAATCCATATAAGGAGACCACCAATCTATTCCTCAACCAATGTGTGACTTTTTATCCACTCTAACAAAGAATAAATATGAGACATATTACAAGTGTGATGTTTGGAAAGAATTAGGTTACTGGGGTGTTTGGTATGACGAAAAATATTTTCTTGGAACTATTTCAGGCTCGTATCGTTAAGTATATGGTTCATGATGATTGATGAGCATCAGGGTTGATCTTGTTTTTGCTATTCTTGACAAAGGAAACAAAAGAGTGACCAATTTTCTCACCCATCATGGTGGAGACATGTTTTTTCTCTTTAGGAATTATACTTCTTTTCTTGGGAGTGAATGGAAATACGCCATTTTTGCTTTCCTTATCTTCTTGTTTTTCCCTTTCCTTTGCCTTCCTTATCTGCCATCTTTCTCTTGCTCTCTTCTTGTTTTTTTCTTGCTTTGTTTGTTATTTGATTTGTGTGTCTCCAATCAACAAGGAAAAGAGGCTTCTTATAGGCCTAAGAAACCATTTTGATAGTAATTTCTTGTGTGTCTGTGTTGTGTATTTGTGTTTGTTTGTGTATTTATTTATGTGTGTTTTAAACTAGTCAGTAGTCAGCATGAGTTGAAGCAAAGATTATATTGTGATTTATGTGCATTTTTGTGAGTTTTAAACTAGTCAACCTCAACTCCACAAAGATCATATTTTGTGTGTGTGATTTTTTTTATTATTATTGTTTTTGTTAATAATAGTGTGTATGTGTATTGTGTATGTGTGTTTATAGCTAGTAAACGTGAGCTTAAGCAAACATTATGTTGTGTTGTGTGCCTTTTGGGAAAGGAAAAATGGAAAATGGCTGAAAATATTTTTGAATTATTCAAAATCGGTTAAATTTATTAATTATTATTTTTTTGGGTTAAAATGTCCGCGTCGTTACTCGTTATATTTTTGGCTCGAAAATACCCTTTAACTATTCAGATAGACCAAAAATATCATTTCTTTTAACGGTTATTCCAAAATAAGAAAAAATGAACCTATTTTGCTCTTAATCAATTTAAAATGGGAGAATAGGTCAGAGGTAATTTTTACCCAAAACGTAATGAGGTGTCAATTTCCAAAATTCATATGCTTAATGTGAGTGTTCATGTTCTCTAGCTGATGATGATGATGAGTACTCACAATAATAATAATAATAATAATAATAATAATAATAATAATAATAAAGAGTACTCACTCTGTTTCACACTTTCATTTTACGTAATACAATTACTATTTAGAAAGTGAAAAAAGTTTTTCTTTAACCACATTTTTAACGAATAATTATTAAATATTTTGAATTATTAATATTTTTAACTTATAGTAGTCTTTACATAATTTTTAAAAATATAAATTTTATTTGAATCTTTTTGAAAATTCTATGCACGGATTCTAGTTTGACTTTATGCTCCGAACTAATATGTTATATCAAGTGAGTCATGAAACAGACGGAATACTAGTTTGACACGCTAATTTTCTTAAATTCTTATTATCATAGTTAGGGTTGGACATAATATGGTTCAAACTGAAAAAATTGATCAAATCGTTTCTTTTTTAATTTCGGTTTGATTTTTCAATTTGTTCAGTTTTAAATTCTAAAAATTCAGTTATTCGATTCGATTTTCAGTTTTTAGCTATTTTAATTCGGTTAACCGAAAATCAAAATTTATTTTATATACTCTCCACAGTAGAGGCATGAATCCTATTGCTTAAAGCCACCGGCTGTAGCCTGTAGGAGGGTTGCGTGTGTATTAAATCTCTCTATATATATTCTCATTGAAATTCACTAGATCTCTTTATATATATTTTGGCCAAAATTTATTTTTGCTCGTGTCTATTTTACTCTTTTCCTTGTGTGAATATTAGTTGTGCGTGTGTTACATTTTTATCTTTCTGATTGAAACATACTAGCAGTGATATATTTTTTAAAACATTCATATGAAGGACTGAAGGAGGTGATTTTGTTCAACTAATCTCACAAATCAGAAATCGAACCGAAATTGTGAAAATCGAACCGAATTTATTTTAGTTTGATTTGAATTAATATTTTCACAAATCAAAAATCAAAAAATCGAACCGAACCGACTGAACGCCCATCCCTAATCATAGTTCATAAATTAGGTATCATAACATCCTAAGACACAATATGAAAAGTCACATATCTCTATGTTCTTTTTATAAATAAATGCTTGCGATTACATGTTATAACAAACTTTCAAGTGCATATAATTTTACAAAAATCCTCTGATCCAATAAATCAACAATAGCAGTAACTAACTATATTTTAATATAATAATCTCTCATGATACGAACATTCTCTAAGTGAATTACTTAAATGATCCTTCAACTATAGCAAGTTCTCTGCCAAAGTCAAATTAGTGTAGTTTATTTACAAAGTCATTATAGCTATATAAAAAATAAAATAAAAAACTAAATGAATAATTACATAAACCTCTCCTTAAATTTGATTATTATTATTTTGACTTACATCTTATGTGGTTATGCTTATATCTCTTATTTTATTCTTATACTAAGTTTTTTAACCTAATTATTATTAATATTAAAAAAAATATAATGGGAAAAGGCGTAAATTTTCCTCTAAAGTTGTCACGAAAAGTCAGTTCACTCTTAAATTATCATGACGATCTTATTACACACCTGAATTACTTTAAAATGAATTTATTTCCACCTAGAAGCTGAAATAGAAAAAAAGAAAAGAAAAAGAAAACACAGTCCTTTCTCCATGAACAACCCTCCAACTTTTTTATTTTCTTCATGTCGTTCATCATCTCTTCTCCTTCTTTTATCTTCTCAAAACCACTTTATTTTCTTTCATAAATCGGCTTCTTATTTTTCACCATTCTCTTTTTTGAGCTTGAACGAATTTTGTAATTGTGATCATTTTTTGTAGTAGATTTGGTGATGGGTGATAAATTAGTAGTGATATGACTTTTAATTTTGATAATTGGCAACGAAATTCGTGTGATCTTGATGGTGGATATTGAATTTTGTGGTTATGATTATGATGAATTTCAATGGTGGCAATGATGATGACGTGATTTCAATGGTGAATTTAGTTAAATTTATTATGATTGTTAGCAATTTTTATAGTGGCGATGGTTGTGTGAAGATTCTGATGGCGAATATGGTTGTGAGTGGTGAAATCTATAGTGGTGAAGATGTGAATTTGGTGACAATGACAACAATGGTGGTAGTTTAATGGTGGGTTTGATGGTGTACATGAAAGAAAAAACAGTTAGGGTGACATGATTTTTTATTTTTTAAAAATTTGACATAATTATTGATGTGACAATGACATGGTGATGACGTGCGCGAGTATGAAACACTTTCTCATCACGTGACTAATTGTATGTGCGTCAAGATGGAAATAAATTCATTTTTAAATAATTCAAGTGTGTAATAGATCATCATAATAATTTAAACGTGTAATTGACTTTTCATAACAAATTTTAAAAAAAAATTATGTCTTTTTCTAAAACATAATTTAACTAATTTTGTCCATATATTTGTGTGTGTGGTAGATAGATGACCACACTTACGTATTGTGTGTATTGATGTGTGTGTTTGCTGCTTGGGGCAGTATGAATGTGGAGTCCTGTCAATATTACTATTTTCTATTTCCATTTTAAATTAATAATTTATCCATTATCTCCATTTACATGACATTATTTTATTTTGATTTAAGTCATTGAGAGTCCTTTAAAATTGTCTGTATAATTCACTTAGACACTTTAATTAAGGTTAATACCTATTGAATACCTAAATTATTTAAAACGTGTATCTATTAAACACAAAATGCTGATATGACAAACAAAGTAATTTTTACTTCTATTTGAGGGTGTGAAAGAATATTAAATAGTATTTTTCTTTTTCTTTTTCTTTTTAGGAAAAAGCTTACCTTTTATCTTTTTACTGACACTAAACTAAGTAAATAACTTTTTAATCATTTTTAAAAATAATATTTTCTTAATTAAAAAAGAAAAAGCAACCCCCACCCCCTCTAGGCCGTCATCTTCTTCATGTTTATTTTCCAAAACGTCTTTTACAATTTTTCTCCTGCGCGCACCTCTTTTTTTTTTTTGTTCTTTTCCTTTTCATTTATTTTCATTCTTTACAAAAGAAAAAGAAGAGATTTATAAAAAAGAACTTCTTCTCCTGCCACCATCGAATCGCCCTGTTACCACCACCTCCGTCTATGTTATATAGTATTAAAAAAAACAAATAATATTTTTCGTTCATAATTTTTATTTATCACTTAAATCTATGAATTCTATATATATATATATAATTTATTATTATATATAAAAAAGTGAGTTCGTAGGAATGGAGATGAGGACGATGATGGAGGGTAGAAGAAAAAAAAAGGGGAAAGGGTTAGGTGGTTTAGCTGGGATGGATAGGGATTGTTTAGAAAATGAATTTCTTTTTGCTGATTATTCTTTTTCATAAAGATTAAAATTATTTTTTAAAAAAAAACATTTTTATTATTATTTCGAGTCTTTATAACACTTGTCATCGCTTTATTTGTCGGTTTTCTATGGCATCAGCGTGTGAGATACACGCATAACATTTTGTAGGCAGACATTCATTTTATGTTTAATAGGTAGAAATTTGTTAAAATTAGAGTGTTCAATAGGTACTGATTTTAATTGAGGTGTCTAAGTGAATTATGCGGACAACTTTAAGAAGCTGTTGATGACTTAAGCCTTTTATTTTAGAACTTCCTAACAAGTTAATTATTGTTTGGTTTATCGCTTATTATCGTTATTGGTTCGATTATCAGTTTAACCGTCGAGACATGACATAAAAAAATTATTAAAAATTATTTTAAAACGAGGTGACAAACCAAATGAACCATACAAATGATAAATTACATCTTGCTCAAAAGCAAGCACTGTCATATTGTAAAATAACTGTGAGTTTAAGACAACCAGAAATAAAAGTATGCAATTAAACTCGAAGTCAAAGACATTATACACCAAATGATATAAATATAATTATTTAATTTACTATTGTGTTATCGGTTAACACGTTAAGGAAAAAATCTCAAAACGTTAAGAATCGATAATCCATTAATAAAAGAAATCAAAATTATTATCAAAACCAATAAATCAATAACTCATTATCGACAAAATAAAAACTTTTTTTCTTCAAATTATTAATTTTAGTTCCATTAACCGCCCTAACATACAGGGAGGAAAATAAAATGACCGATATTTTGGCGAGGCAAGGAGCCAATGGGATCCGGTCCCAAACTTAAGGGCCCAAAAGCTTTAATGAGTACACCAATCAATGGGCCCATTTACTCTACAAGCCCAATACAAAACCCTAATTCTCATAATACATAATCTTCCCTCCATAGCTAAAACCTCAGGAAATTTCGAGTTAAGCCATCGGAGTTAGCAAAACCAAACAAAACAGAAAAAATGATGGCGGCACCGGCGACAGTGGAGTCCGTGCAATGTTTCGGGCGGAAGAAGACGGCGGTGGCAGTGACTCACTGCAAGCGTGGCCGTGGCTTGATCAAAATCAACGGAGTTCCTATCGAGCTTGTTCAGCCGGAGATTCTCCGATACAAAGCTTTCGAGCCAATCCTCCTATTAGGTCGTCAACGATTCGCCGGAGTTGACATGAGAATCCGCGTCAAAGGAGGAGGTCATACGTCTCAGATCTACGCTATTCGTCAGTCCATAGCAAAGGCTCTTGTTGCATTCTATCAGAAGTACGTTGATGAACAGTCGAAGAAGGAGATTAAGGATATTCTGATTCGATATGATAGGACTTTGCTTGTTGCTGATCCTAGACGTTGTGAGCCTAAGAAGTTTGGTGGTCGTGGTGCTCGATCTAGGTTCCAGAAATCTTACCGTTGATTTCGGTTTAGATTTACGGTATCTGTTCTATTGCTATTGGTGATATGCAATTTTGAGTATGGTTTCGGTTCAGGGATTATTATCTATTTACAGTTATTTGAGTAAGTTTTGGATTCTGATGAACCTTTATGTAGTTTTACTACATTAGAATGATTTTATGTTATGTATGCAGTAAAATGTGTTTTTCAATGCAAAATTAGAACTTATGTTATACAGTGTGCCATACTTGTTACTTGATCCTGTTGATTTTTGCTGAAGGAACCCGATTTCCCCTTTGATAAAAAGCTTTAGATATTGACATTGTCCTCAGTTCTTCTGTCCTTGAGAAGAACTATAGATATTATCATTATCCTGCAACATCGAAAATTTTGATATTTAGTAGTTCTATTGAGAAACTGGGTTGTGAAATAATCTTTAGTTCCCAAGACACTCTTTTTATTCTCTTTAGCTCGCCTAAATCACCATGTACGGATTAGTTCGAGATTGAACACCCTTATTTGCCTTGAAAGAATGGTGTTATCTGGTAGTGGTATGAGACCTGAATAGAGTTGAACAGTATACACGATTCATAGAGAACCCTAACTTATTAGAGGTCGAAATGTTGTTTATTGTCTATTGGTTCGTGTAAATTACTGTCTGTTTTTGTTCTACACTTGCCATATCCATGTTTGTGGTGCTTCCTTTTCATGTTTTTTCAGGTGAAGAAAAGGTTCCTTTCATGCTATGACTTGTTTTAGATGTTTGTTTAGTAAGTTGTACTACTATTGCTTTATGGATATAGAAATGAAGCTTTGACATAGAAGCATTGCACTTCCTTTATTGGAAACATAGAAGCAGTGCATACCCCACTATTTATACGCATACAGAGTAGAAAATGCTAAACATAGGTTAACTCTCATTTATCAAGAAATAAGAACTAAAACATGGCTCTTGTGCTGCTGTTTGTGGCTTAGTTTGATATATGTACTAATAGTTAAACATATACACAGTCAAATGTAGGATGTAGCACCTATTAAATAACAACAATTTGCTCCACCCTGAAGTGTATGTAGCCAATCTTCACACCATCTTCGGTTTAGGGGAATAGTTAGCTCTTTTTCCATGGCTCCCTTTCATGAGCATCTTTCCCAGTTTTGCTATTGGATGGTTCTCATTTCCAACCATACTTAGGCAGTTCTCCTTTATCACAGCAGGGCACAATCCATATTGATCCTTTTTTTTAATTTCTTTGAAATTGAAAGTCTATTTGCTGCTTCTTTTGAGGTGAAGAAGCCCCCCCCCCTCTTTTTCCTGAACTTGGGCTCAATCCACATCCCTTGCTTAAACCTTGTACTTCATACTCAATTCAATAAAATTTCACTATCCTGTAGGTGCCCCATCAAGTGAAAACCCATTTCTGAGATTGGATGGTCACATCACAATAATAGTAGCGTAAAGGCTGCAAGTCACAGGGTGGTAGTAACATAAAGCTATTACTTTCCCATCTTATTTTGCTAGGTGGGGTTTCAGATGTAAGATCTTTTTTTTCCCTGTATTAGTGTTTAAAAATCGTAATTGTGTTTGCAGTTCATCTCATTTTGACACAATGCTAAGAAAGTGGAGACTGAGATTTGTGCAGCTGCACAAACTTCTTTCCCCGTGGCTTATTGATGATTTGAATCTGTAGTTTTGAGTTTTCTTTGACGATTCTTGTCTGTCCACTGGTGCACACAGTTTATCTTTTTCGGTCTGCACTCTGGCACACACTTTACAAAATGCACCATATTTTCATTGGCAAAAACACACTGTGCCATATTCATAGTTTCTTTTCAGGTCTCTAAGAATTAAGCCAAGAGCTACTTATGCAAGTCCATTGATGTCATTCAAACCCTTCAATACTTTCTCAAGACTATTGGATTTTCCCCACAAAGTTCAACTGCCTTTTGTGTTAATCACGCCACTTGCCTATTCAATAGTAGCTTTATGAATGAAATATAATCAAAGTTGATGGGATAAGCGATGATATTCCATGCCTTCTTTATGGGATATAGTAATCCCACCATTTTAGTACATATCCCGAGATAGAATAATCTCGGGATTATTATGCTTATCCCACGTACCAAGCGACCCCAAGAGGCTAGAGAATGCCATAACCAGATCCTCTTTATGATTTCCTTTACTACATTCATCAATATTGAATTTGAGGATTCCATCAGGTGGGCTGTGCCATTTGACTTGAATGATGTTAAGAACTAGTTCGTTATTTCCATCATATATAGTAAACTAGATTCCAGTTAGATAGGCTAGATATTAAAGAGAATTGGATGGAAACAAATGTACTGGAACTTCAAATGTTTATATATGCCCATTATGGTTCATAAATATTTGTAGAATGATATATGATTAATGCAATCATCGCCTATGTTTTGTAAAATCAAGTTCAATTATTGTTAATGCCCACTTTACCATCTTTAGACTTTTAAGTCAAAGCCATTTCACTTAAATCTAAGAGAGGAGTTGTTAAAACTCTATTCACATACATACATATATATATATATATATATATATATATTGGTCCGATCAGCAAACTCAAAAAATATAAATAGAAAAAAAAGACTTTCATTTTAGTACCACTAATTAAGATTGTTAACATGTTAGGAACTCGGATCAATAGATTTTTACATCATAGAAAGAATTTGGTCAAATAGCTTTAGGTGAGAAGCTAATAAAAAGAATTGTAGCGAACTATCTTTAAAATTTTTGTGATGTGTTTTGGGTTTCGGGGTGAACTGACGGAGTTAAATTTGTTTGTCACAGTTCGCTCATAAATGAGCGAATTATCCGTTTTACTCTGTATTTTTAGGGAGAGTCTCTTTTGGTATGTAGTGCCCAAAAAATGTCTGTTTTGGAGTCGAACTCTTTAAGTCAAAGCCATTTCACTTTAATCTAAGAGAGGAAATGTTTAAAGCTAATCCAAAAACCACAATAATATACAAAATAAAGACATTTTTTTTACTCGATCTGATTAGCAAACTCGAAAAATAGAAAGAGAAAAAAAAAACCTTTCATTTGAATACCACTAACTAAGATTCTTGAACATGTTAGGAACTCGGACTGACAAATTTTTACATCATAGAAGAATTTGGTCAAATATGTGTTCCAAGTCTCTGCTAACGCGAGATGTTTTATGCATCAGACTGTCTTCTTTTTAGTCAAGTAGACTATTTAGCGGTGCACTCTGGAGGTAGAACTTTGTATCTCTTAGTATCTTGACAATATGAGTAGAACATGTGTTTTCTCCTAGCCCAATCTAGTCCTATCATTTGTTTTTGTGATAATTTCATAAACCCTTCTCCATCAACAGGGTCCAAACTTGAAGTACTACTTCTCCTAGAACATGTAGGAGTTAATATTGAAGAATTATTATTATTATTATTATTATTATTTTGTTGTTGCTTTACACAACCTTCTAATTCTATTCCTTTTATTGTTGTTACAAAGGGTGCATAATTGTAGTTTACAGGGTATTTTCCTCCATGTGTTGCCCATTCTGATCCATCCCATATTGTCACTATAATTGACATTGGCTTTGATGGGTAAACTGAAGAGATTGCTGTGTTGTGAACCACTTCTCTTATTGGTACATTGTCCACAAGAAATCTGTATAAATTTACAATAAAATTGTCAACTTTTGAATCCAAGTAGATAAAAGTGAAGTTATTAATAAGCAAATAGTTTCCAAACATAATGGTATGTAGCTTAGTTGGAGAGATGTTCACACCTTCAAAATGAGCTAAATTAATAAATAAGCGGGTATTAATCAGCCTAAACTTAGGCGAGTTATAATTATTTTATGGGCTAATTTTGCCACTTCTATGCATGACTTTGTCTTGAACAAAACCTCTTACAATATAAATATAAACTACGGTATTATTAGGTAAAATTTCCTATTATTGTATTATATTTTTTAACCTAACCTAGAATTGAGACTTGACTATTTAGCAGGGTGACAACTTGGGGCTAAACTACGACAATAGTTACTAGCAGTAGATATTTTTTCTATATTCTACGTATTTTTATTTTACGACTATAAGATTCAAGTTTTTTTTTTTACTTTATTAAACTTCGTGTAAGTTAAAATCAGACAAATAAATTGAAACAAAGGGAATATCAATTAGCTTACAGTATGTGATGATTGTTCCAAAGGATGGTATAGTCATGGAAATCCAAAGTTGGATCAAACCAGAGGTAGAATTTTTCTTCTCTTCCAGTGTGAACACTTCCATTTCCATAAAGATTTGTCTGCAGAACCCAATCCCTTCTCTTCTCATGTCCAAGCAATTCAAAGTCTATTTCATCATGGTTGTGTGGAAACACATCTGAATTTGACATCTGAAAATTGGAAGAAAAAAAAAACATTATACTTGAACAAAGTGATTTATAGCCAAATTTTTTATGACTTTGTTTTTAAATCACAAGTTTCAAAAGGTTGTAGGCATGTATGAAGTAAGTTGAGAACTAGGAAATCTCGCGTTAGATCATGATTTTTTCCAATCCGTCCAAGCCTTAATGGACAGAGTTACCCGAATACTTGCGTTGGTGGAACATAACAGATATATCGTAAATTAATTGAAGTGCGTATAAACTGATCCAGACACCACGATTATATATAGAGGATGAATGGAAACTTACATAAAAGGCAACAACAACTCCTGATGTAAAATGAGCAGGCAATTTTAATGCAGCATTGAAGAAACCATAGTAATATTTGTCTTTAGAGATTAGTCCAGAACCTATGGAGGGACAAAAATAAAAGTTGTTAATACTTTATCTAAGTTTTATAAACTTAACCAAAAAGAAAAAAAAAATTGTATGAAGTTGTTGTAGTGTACCTGAAGATTTATCTAAGATAATATCAGCACTGGATCCATTATTTGTCATACGAATATTAGAACCTCCATAAAACACATTATAACCTTGATTAACCGATAATCGACTAAAATTATCGGTTAATTTCTCTATTTCTGGAGGTTTATACACTGGACCTCGACATGAAACAACAACAATCATGCATAAAATCAACAACTTTGTTAATACAAATTTTCTATCATGAAGAAAAAATTCCATTTTTTTTTCTTGTTGTTTATGGGAATGTGGGCCAAAAATGGCCCGGCTATTTATGGAGTGAAAAATAGAGATGAAAAAAAACATTGTGCTTAGTTGTAGCAAGCTGGATGTAATTGTCTACTAAAGAATCTAATTAAATAATAGTAATTGATTGTGGACAGTGATTAGAAAGCTCATGTGCTATGAGAAAGACATGCTTTTGGAAAGAACCCTCGTGGTCCAAATTTTTTTCTTTTATGGTCCAATATTCAATATTCTTATTAAGATTTTATTAAATTTAGATTTACATCAATCTCATATCAACGGATTAAACAATCTGTAATAAAAATAATTTTACATCTATGAATCGAATCGACAAGAGCTGTTATTATAAATAAAGGAATACTTACTATTCCATTCCATGATAACGTTATTTGTATTCGTGGACCATAAAGAGTTCGAGTGGGAGCGAAACTACAACAAAAGTTACTACTTTTATGGTTGTTCGGTGAAAACAGTAATTAATACTATACATTTATTGACATTATTCATGTAGTACTTTGTTAGGTTTTTTGTGGAAATTGAGATTGGACTCATTGACAAATGGGATCATTGACCTTGTGGTCGGGCCCTTTTCTGGATCCTGCGTATAGTGGGAGCTTTAGTGCATCGGGCTGTCCTTTTATTCTTGTTATCCACTATTGACTTGACATAGAAATTAAGAAACAGTAAATGATAAGTGTAATTTTACTAAATCACCCTTATTAAATACAAGTCTTCTAAACATTGAAAAGTGAATAGAATTTAATAGCAAGGGTAAAATTGGCATATCATGATAAATTATTCATTGATTTTGTAAACTACACAGGTATTATTGGACATCCCAAAATAGTATAGTGAACAAGTAAAGATGGACGGAGGGAGTATTTAATGTGCTTATATTGTACTCTCTCAGCCCTATATTAGATGGACATTTTACTAAAAATAGCTATCACATATTACTTGATCATTTACTAAATCATAATAAGATTAATTTTTTTTATTTTACCCCTACAATTAATACGATCTTTTGAATGTGAATAATTTCCAATACTAGCTATTCTTATACTCTCATGTATATTTTTTCTAATTTATTTTGTGCGTTGATATGAACAAAGAGCAAAATAGTAAAGTTGATCAATCTATTGATGATTTCTTAATTGTGTAAAATAAAAAGTGTTCATCTAATATGGGATGAACGAAGTATGTATATTTACGGCATGGGCAGATTTAGGTAGGAATTAGGGATGGGCATCGTGTTGTGTGGTAATTGAAATTTTGATTCGATAATTTTGAATTTTGTAGTTTTAAACTAAAAATATATAATAGATCAAAATGTCCTTTAATTTTATGATCTTAAACATGCCATATGAAATATTAAACGAAAAAACTATGTAATTACATAAACATTCATGTTATATGTACTAATTCTCCCTATATTTTGAAATAATTATATATTGTCTCACTAATTAATAACTTCATACCAAATTTCAAATCAGAAACATCTAGATTCATGTATGTTTGCTATTAGATACACTCTAAATACAGATACAAAGGGAGAGAGGCGAGCGAGAGAATCAGTTATCCCAAATACATGTTAATCACACTAGATATATGTATCAAGAATACCAGATATACATTGTAAAATACAGATACATAGGGAGAGAGGCGGGAGAGATAAGAGAGAGGCGAGTGAGAGAGGAGAAAGCCGAGCGAGAGACTCCTGTATCCCAAATATATACGAATCCACTTGAATATAATGTAACTAAAAAAAATTACACCTTATTTTGATCCGTGTATCGGAGATACAATTAGAAATCAAATCATAGATTTGCGTAATCCATTGTGCTGCTCTTTTTGTCTGGGTTTCAATCAACAGCTGTTAATTGACACAAACGCGTCCAACTGGCCCAACTTGATCCAACAAACTCCCTTATTCTCTTATTCTTCCAATAAATTAATTTTTGTTTGCATTGTTTCTCATGTAATTATTACTAATTTATCAAAAAACAATCGTCAGGTTGATTAACAAAAAAATTGCAAAAAGAAATTTAAAATAACTAAGCTAATTAGGACCGATCAAGTTCATTTCCTTAAAAATTAAAAAGCCAAAAGCATGGTACAATCTTCTAATTCTCTTCGACGCCTCCTAAAAGTTGAATTGTGGCTTCAATGTGAAATGCTGTCACACTTATCTTGTAGCATGCACATATATTTTGATACCTCGATCGAAGGTGATTGGAATAGGTGGACCAGTGCTTAAAATTGATTTGTTGACTCTCAAGGATCTATGATTGTTTTCGACGGTTAAGGCGGTCTTCCCCGAGTGAAGCCTCTTTCGAATATTCGTCAGTTCTAGAAGCCATTTGGATTGACTTATAAGCTGTTTATAAGTTTTTTTCAGCTTTTTTTTGAGTGTTTGGATGACCAACTAAAGTCATTTTGTGCTTAAAATAAGCCCTAATAAATAGTTGAGTTTATTTGGATGAACTTATTTTAAGCAGTTTATAAATTGAAAACAACTTATAAATCAAAAAAAAAATTGGCCTACACCTATTTTTTTTTAAAAAAACTTATTACCAGTTTTCAACTTATAAAATACTTAAAAATAAATCAATCCAAACAGACTACTACAACTGACAAGCCTTTGAGGCTCTTCATGACACCCCGGGGATGGTTTTCTTCCATTCTCTCGAGGTCGCCGAGTATTTTATTCTGCCATGTGTCATGATTTGATTTGCTCCTTTCGCTATATCTAATTTTTCCCCAATATAGGCAGCTCTTCTTGTTCAAGCAGTGTCAACTAAAAAAATGATTATTGGATGATTAATAATTAAAAAAATAGCAATGAAGAAATTAAACTATTTAAAGATGAAAATTTGATGTAAGTAATTCATGTGTAATAATTCGTTCATTATTAAAGGACCCGTATAATGTTTTGAGCTAATTATAAGATTAGCTACTACTTTATTGAATTGAATTATTTCATGTTAGGAGTTTGAAGAAAGATTTTGTTGGATACCTAAAGGAATTATGAGATTGTAAAAAGATTTTATGGGTTTTTTGAAAAAGAAATGCTTGCAGTGAGGGAATGATTCATAATGGGATACACTTATAAATTAGTATTATTAAGAGTATAAGCCAAGAACATGTCTTCATAATAAATAAGTTATATGCTCACAAATAAAATTAAAAAATAATTAAATATGTCTTGTAAAAATTTAAAGATTCATGACTTATTTGTAGTTGGGATTGAGTGGTATTGTTCCATTGCAATGATGTTATCGATTTAATGATTTGGATTAGTTTGGTTGGAGAAAATTGAAGAATATCATTGGATTTTGTTGAACTTGAAAATAATCTGTTGAAGAAGACAAAGTGATTTATTGATTTTTAAAGATTTAAGTTGAATTTAATTATGAAAAATTTTTGAGATTGGTAAAATAATGTTGAATATTAAATTTGGAAGCAAAAATATGTTCGTAATATTTTTACACAATAATTTTTGACAATTCATTAGAATTTTATATCCAAATTCTAATAATTCGTTCAGATTTATGATCAAATTTCCCATCCATCAAAATTTATGATAAAGACAAGTTTTGTCCGTCAAGTCTATATCTATTAGGATTTGTGGCTAAGGCATCATTAGTTTGCACTCAATCCACTCTTTTTTCTAGTCAAAAATCAATCTTCTGGCTCTGTGTTTTCACATCGAGAATAATTTGCAGATGAAGAGATGTCAATGGAGGTTTGAATCTTAATGGTTCATACATTCGACCATTAAATGCATTTGTTTTCATTAAGATTTAAGCACTTAAGGATCTGAATTAGATATTAATCATTAAGATTTAGAACAAAGTCTTAATATCATTAAGAGGTATTCTTGTGTGGATAATATTCACCATCACTTAATCCACAATCACCAGTCATCACCACTACCACCTTTGTCACCACCACTACCATTGTCAACCACCATTCCTATCGTCTACCACCAATCACCGCTGTCATCACAACCACCACAGTTTCTAACTATTACTATCAACTACTACCACACTTAGCTTAGCTCTTCCATCATGATGATTATATCCATTGTCACCACCACCATCGTCTCTGTAGCCGTCGCCTTCGTCCCCACCACCACCACCACCGTCTTTGTAGCCGTCGCCTTCGTACCCACCACCACCGTCTCTATAGTCGTCGACACCTCCATCTCCACCACGACTATCACCATTATAGTTAATTCCTACTACCAACAAACTCGATCATTAAAACTAACACCTCCGTCAAATACCACCATAAATTCTTCAATTACCACTACCACCTCCGCCTCCACACTACCACCACTGTGGTCAATCTCTACGGCCAATCACCTCCATCATCATAACTCATACCGCTGCTAACTCTATCACAAACACATCACCAACTACCACACATACTTTAGCAACCAACATCAACACCAACTTTATTAATACAACCACCAACACCACTATCAATCACCACCATTATGATAGTCACCAAAACACCAACTACTTCCACCGTCACTACTATTACCATCATCATTACTAGCCACTAACATCAACTATTACCATCACCACCACCACTACAAACTATCTCCACCATCACTATAAGTGTTTCATTTTTTAAATCAAATAATAATTTATTTTATTAATTTTTAAAGAAATTTAATTAATTTTTATTTGAATTGTATATTTATTATGTACATATAAATAGATTATGTACATTCAAATATTGAAAAATAAATAGTCTTAATCATTCAGTGTTCAGATCTAGAGACAACATCTTAATTATTCGATGTGCATTCGAATTCAGACGTCTAAATCTTAATTAAAATAAATGAGGGCTAAGAGTATTTCGCATAAGTAAATATTGAAATTTCAGAATTTGGTGTAGTACTCGAATTCAATGGTATGACAAATATTAGATTGTTTTAAGGGAAGTTCTTACTACTCCCTCCGTTTCTTTTTAGTTGTCATAATTTTTTTTTTTAAAAGTCAAACGATATGAACTTTGACTAACATTTTAAGATGTATATTTTCATCATATTGATATGAAAAAAAATTGTAATTTATAGTACTTTCCATATATGCTTTGACTATCTAAATTTTTATTTTAAATTATTGAATTAATGTAATCTAATTTTACTTTTAAAATAAATTAAATTAACTCTTGAAAAAAGCAATATGAAAGCTAAAAAGGAACAGTAGGAGTATTATTCTATCTATTTCGTTGTTTTATATGATAGGAGCACTATATTTTTTATTTTGTAGTCCGTTCAGAAAAAAATGTTATATTTATATATTTGGAAAAAAAGTTAATTTTATACTTCATAATTTACCGCTTAATAACATAATTTTATAGTCATGGAAATGTTGTGACATATTTATGTCACAAATTTTAAAAATATTTATTTTGTTTCTTAAACTTGGTACTAACCAAATATCGAATATAAATAAAATGAAAAGACTAGCATGTACTATGTACTAATGTTTTAGATTGTGTTTGTATATATTTTTTTAAAAACCTAGGAATCAAAATAATCAATATGCTTCTTTAAGAAGAATTTTAGCAGTTCAGTTGGTTAATTACGTAAATTTTATCTTTGGTGTGATCGGTTCCCCGCCTTCTAATCCACTCCTTATTTCTCCTTCCCATACCCTGTATATTTATTTATCATTATCATTTTTATTTTTTTTTTAAAAGTATGCTTCTCTATAGTGGAATCAAGTTAGACTATCTTATGTGGGCTTTCAATGGGAAGAAAATCACAAAGTAGAAAGGGCTCATAAGCTGAGGTCCATATCTAAACAAGTCTTGCACTTTGCAATTTTGGTGTTGGAAAGCATAAGACTGTTTTTCAACTTAAAGTGTTTGCAATATCTTTGTGTTTAAACAAATTAATTTTTTGTTTTTGTTCTTTCACTCAGTAGTCGGTATTCATATTAAAATTTGACTATAAATTTGAATTCTTGTCGCATTGTAAAGTTCAACTTTACGTGCACCGCTTTCGGCAAGAGTTTTTTCACTTCCAGTGTTTAAATCCAAGACCTCTAGTTAAGAATGGAGGGATCCCAACCATTCCACAACTCATATTAATAAACTAGTTAACATAACAAGTAACCAGCAATATATTCCTTCTTCTAAATAGATACTAGTTGCAAGAGGACCGTGCTAAACTTATCAAAGATACTAGTGTAGCTTACGTGCGTTGCATGTATATGCCATATTAATATTTTTAAAAAATCACGCAAAATAAATTTATTAATAGAGGACTCTTACCCATAATAGTTCTTAATTAAATTTACTTGCCAGTGTAAAATAAGGAAAACCCTGGCAATGCATGCTTAAACTTTTATAAAATAATAGTTTAGTGTACGTGTTTTGCACATATACATTACGTTAATTAATAATAAATATATTACTATGCGAAAAAAAGTTTCCTATGCAGGTCAATGCACTTGCTTCCTATTTTATCTTATACACGTCAAGAAGCTTCGTCAAATAAATTTTTACAAGAAAATAATTTTATATGACATGTTAAATCTAATATTGCAAAAAATAAAATATAATTACTATCTACCTCCTGAAAAAAAGTCAAAAAGGGCGGCAAGAAAAGTCTTCAAGAAGAAAAGTAATAAAGAAAAAAGTAAAACATAGGAAGGGTAGGTGTATTTATATTTACACGTTTTGGTAGGAAGGATAGGTGTGCTTACGCGTTTTTAAAATAAAAACGCGTATACTCCATCCTTTTACGCGTTTTCATCTTCCTATAAATAGAGGGTTTCGTGCCCTCATTTAATTCATTCAGAAAAAGTGAGAGTAAAAATACAAAGAGAGTTATACACCAAGATAAATATTGTAGTCTTGAGTGTCCTCTTTAGTAGTTGTTTCTTTTACAAGAGAGAATTGTATAGTAGTTGTTTCTTTTACAAGAGAGAATTGTAAATTATTGTTTTCTCCGATCCTTCTACCCCGTGGTTTTTCCCCTCTATCTGTTTGAGGGGTTTCTACGTAAAATTCTCGTGTCCAATTTATTTTCATTATTTATTATCATATCAAACTTTAGTTGTGGTGCTTCCTCCCCAAAACAACTCCACCATAAGCATGGTTCAAAGTTACCTCGACCTTGACCTTGAACTCTTGTACCATTAGGATTCAGTTGAAGAATCCGTCGCCAAAAAGAATTCATAGAGATGGGCATATGCTATTGTTTTGCAAATTGAAGTTTTCTTCAATATTGCACTATCAAATTCCAATATTAAGAAAATCTTTCTTTATATATTTATTTTATGAAGATTCTTTTTATATATTTTAGGAGCTTTTTCAGGTATATAAGGAAAAAGAAAACCTACCAATATTAGTTGTCCTCCTAATAATTTTAAAATCCTTTTAAATTCCTCTTTCCATATATTTTAGGAGTCTATTGTAAATTCTCCTGATAACTCTTAATTATCATATATTTTAGAATTCCTTAAATTCTCATTATATCATAGTTAATATTGAATATAATAAAGACGTATAATACATATAACGAAATAATAATTAGAAAAAAATAGGAAAAGACGATTTTGTCTAAAGCAGAGTCTTTTAATGAAGGGCAAAAAGTTCAATCAGCATTTTAAATGTCTTCGTGCTTTTAATATAGTATAGTATAGATATAGATAGATAAAAGTTGTAGTTTTATTAAAGAAATTTAATTTGTATCATAGTTTTGATGGCGTAATTAACTTAATTCAGTGATAGTTTAACTATGTATTTATTGATAAATATTTATAATTGTTAAAGTTCTAAAATTAATTTAATGTAGTGATAGCTTAATGATGTATTTGTTGATTAGTTTTTGTAATTATATTGTTAAAGTTCTAAAGTCACATAATTAGGGAAAGAATTGACTTTGTTTGCTCCAAAATCGCACGTCCTATTTGAGCAACTTTCTGGGCGTAAGAGTCAGTCAGTTTGGGTTTGATTCTTCAGTCATTTGACAACTTATATAAATCTCACTAGTTTAGGAGCTAATTAATTAGATATAAGTTAGTTTACAATATTATGAATCTTACCATATTTTGGTGCATTCAGATACGTCTAGATATATGTATCTCGAGATACATGGGGTCAAAATTAGGTTTGATTTATTTTTAGATACACTGTATCCAAATGGATTCGCATGTATCTGGGATACATAGACAAATATCTCTCACCTCCCTCTCATCTCGCTTGTGTATTTGGTATCCCAGATACATGTGAATCACACCCGTCTAGATACATGTATCTAGTATGATTTGCATTTATCTTGGATAAATAGACCAATCTCGCTCGCCTCCCTCCTATTCTCGCTTGTCTCTCTCCCTATTCCAGTATATCTAGTAGAAAAAAACATGTATCTAAATGTATCTAATTTGAAATCTGCTATGAAATTATTAATTAGTGATAAATAATATAATTATTTGAAATTACAAAGAGGACTAGGAAATTATTTGCCCGCGCTTCGCGAGATCATTAAAAAATTATTAACTTATTCATAAATTCTACTAAAAGCAAGTTAGAGGAAGCTCATATATTTCATTCAACTCTATATACACTGTTTAGAAACATATACATTGTCAATATTATATCGACACATTAGTGTGAGAATTTAGTGAAGAAGTTGTTTTTGTGTTGATAAGGTAGTAATGTTTTGCCATCATCCTTTTTAGGTCATTAAAATTGTCTAGTAGATTATTTAGTACCTAACTAAAATGGAGGAAAGAAACAACTTTCTTTGGAAAAACAAAAACAAAAAAATCTGCATACGGAAGATGATCCACAAAATTGATCAAACTGATTTAATTTTTCAGTGTAAAACAAAATTGATCGAGCAATATACATCTTAACATGTTATAATCAAAGGGGGTACATTTACAGGACACTTGACACCAGCAAGATAAGTCTGCATTACAATTATAGTCATTTGCATTAGCCATCACCAATACCATTACCTTCCTCCTCAATCTTAGCCGTCAAAGAAACATTCAGAAAATTCCTTTTTCTAGCCTATCTTCTTTGTATAATGAAGATAAACGTGAGCTGTACATATTGAAGAAAGAAAGAAGAAGAAGAAGAAGAAAGAAGAAGAAGATGAAGACGAAGATGAAGGAGAAGAGAGAAGGAGCAGAGAACTGGAAGAGTAAAGTGAGAGAGGACAAAGATATTTTTTATTCTTTTTAGCTACTTCTTCTAATTACAATTAGTGTATATATATATATATATATATATATATATATATATATATATATATATATATATATATATATATATATATACACTATGTTATACTAGTTAACTGAAATTAGTTACACTAACAGTTTTAACAACTTGTTAGTTCCACTAACTAATTTCTGGTAAAATGACAATTCTACCCTCCAACTATTTAACTTCTCACAATACTCCCCTTCAAGCTAGGAGGTGCAAATATGTTCAAAACTCCTAGCTTGGATAGAAGATGTTCATGCTGCATCCTGGACAATCCTTTAGTTAGTATATCTGCAGGTTGTTCTTGAGTAGATAGATAGTCCACCTTGATCAAACCTTGTTGTAGCCTCTCTCTAATGAAGTGACAATCTATTTCTATGTGTTTTGTTCTTTCATGATAGACTGGATTTGCTATAATTTGGATTGCAGCCTTGCTATCACTGTAAACTTGTACTGGCAGCTCAATTTCAGCTCTTACTTCTTTCAGCATTCCAAGTATCCATACCAATTCTGACACAGTGGAGGCCATGCTCTTTGATACTGTTGTTTGCTTCTTGGCTTTCCATGAAACCAAGGATTTTCCAATCACAATCATGAACCCTGTTACAGATTTCCTGGTGAGTGGGCAGGAGGCCCAATCAGCATCACAAAAGGCAGTAATCTTGTGGTCTGGGTTGCTGGACAGTAGTATTCCTTGTCCAGGTTGCTTCTTCAAGTATCTTACCACTCTTAGTGAAGCTTTCATGTGGGATTTTTTTGGTTGACTCAGGAACTGACTTAGTGTCTGAGTGCTGAAAGCAATATCTGGTCTTGTCATATTGAGATATAATAGTTTCCCTATGAGTTTCTAATAACTGACCTGGTCTATTAGAGGATCATCATCTGCTTCTTGCCTTTTCTTCACATGTTGATCATACTCTCTTGATGTTAGTTTGACATTAACATCTATAGGTGTTCCTGCTGGTTTAGCTGCTCCCATTCCAACTTCTGCTATAAGCTCAAGGGCATATTTCCTTTGATGCATTAGTATCCCTTATGTGGATCTTGTAAACTCAATTCCCAGAAAATACTTAAGCTCCCATAGGTCTTTCATCTTGAAGGCCTTTTGTAGAGCCTCCTTTGTATCTTCTATTAACTTCAATGAGCTTCCAGTGATCAGCATGTCATCCACATACACAAGTATAAGTATAATTCCTGTTTCTGATTTGCTGATGAATAGTGAGTGGTCATATTGGCTCTATTTAAATTTAAGGGAGATAAGGGCCTCAGTGAGCTTATGATTCCACTGTCTTGGGGCTTGGTTAAGTCCATATAAGGACTTTGTCAGTCTACACACCTTCTTCCCTTGACTGACAAAGCCCCGAGGAAGGTGCATATAGATTTCAGCATCAAGGTCCCCATGAAGAAATGCATTGAACACATCCATTTGATGGATGTGTCACTGGTTGGAGGCAGCAAGAGCTAGAATAGATCTTACTGTGACCATCTTCACAACTGGAGAAAATGTCTCTTTGTAGTCAATACCTTCTTGCTGACTGTAACCTTTGGCAACTAACCTGGCCTTGAATCTTTCTACTTCACCTATGGACTTGTATTTGATTTTATAAACCCACCTACAGCCAATAGGTCTTTTACCTGCAGGCAAGGTAGTGATCTCCCAGGTATTATTGTTTTCTAATGCTTGAATCTCTGCTTGCATAGCATCAACCCATCTTGAATCCTTGATGGCATCTGCATAGCTGGTAGGTTCTGTTATAGTGGAAGTAGCAGCAATATAATGCTGATATGTGGGAGATAGATGAGAATAGTTCACATAGTTGGATAAAGGATATTGAACATCACTGGTTATGTTTAGGGAAACAAAGTCCCTCAGCCATGTTGAAGGTTGCTTAGATTTTACAGATCTTCTAGGAGCACTAGGATCCTCAGTAAGGGTTACTTCTGCAAGGCTAGATTCCCCAGAGCCAGCACCATCTACAACATGTATTTGATCCTCAGAATGCTCCACAGTAGTATGCTCACATCCTATATCAAGGCTTGGATTCTGATCAATATTGTTAGAAGATATGGGAGCTATAGTAGATAAACCTGGAATGGTCATATCTGCTTCTTGTAGTTGTCTACAAATAGCTGTTATGAATCAGCATCAGCTTTATTGGCAAATGGGAAGATATCCTCCCTGAAAATAACATCTCTACTGATAAAGAATGATTTGTTAAGTAAGTCAAACAAAATATATCCCTTGTGCACTTCAGAGTAGCCCATGTGAACTGCTAACCTTGACCTGGGCATAAGTTTGTCATGCTCAGTAAGGTTTTTAGCAAATGAAAGACATCCAAGAATCTTTAAGTGAGATAGCCCTGGTTTGATGCCATATAGTCTTTCATAGGGAGTTTGAAACCCAATTACACTGCTAGGGAGTCTGTTGATGAGATAGGCTGCAGCTAGAACACAGTGGCCCCAAAATTTGATAGGTATTTTGGCTTGAAATCTCAGGGCTCTTGTCACTTCCAGCAGGTGTCTATGTTTCCTCTCAGCAACACCATTCTGCTGAGGGGTATAAGGGCAAGCCCTTTGATGAATAATGCCCCATTCTTTGAACAATTTGCAGCACACAGAATTAACAAGTTCTGTACCATTATCAGATCTGACAATCTGCACAACCCTGTCAAATTGTGTTTTTGCATATTGCAAAAACATTTGAAGAGATACAGAAACATCTGACTTAAGTTTAAGTAAAAATAACCAGGTCATTCTTGAAAAATCATCCACAATTGTAAGAAAGTATTTATTGCCATCAAACGTAGCTGCATTATAAGGTCCCCAGAGATCAACATGTATCAAGTCAAAGCATCTACTGCTTTTAATGTTGCTAGAAGGAAATACAGGTCTAGTTTGTTTTGCAAATGGACAAACTAAACACTTAGACACCTTACACATAGTGATTTTATTGTCAGCAAACATCTTTGAGAGTACTGTAGAAGAGGGATGTCCAAGCCTTTGATGCCATAGCTCCATGTCTGACTCCTTACCATTTGAAGGAATTGTATCAACAGCATTAGCAGATTCCTTGACATTATTGACACTACCTTGAGTTAAATGTCTCCACAGCAGGTATAGTCCTCCTTCTTCCTTACCAACTTCCTTCACCTTCCCAGTGTAAAGCTCCTGGAAAACACAAAAATTAGGGAAGAAGGAGACTGAGCAGCCTAACTCCCTTGTTATTTTGCTGACAGACATTAAGTTATATTTGAACTCAGGTATATGGAACACATTAGTGATCACACTTCTAGCTGATAGGTTACAAGAGCCAATGTGAGTAACTTGTGTAGTACCACCATTTGGTAAGCATACATCCTTGGGAGTGTCAAGCTTCAGGACAGACTCTTTTTGTAACATATCTAACTTAGATACCATGTGATTTGTTGCACCTGTATCCACAATCCACACATTACTATTTTCAGTTACAAACAAGGCTTTACCTGCATTATTTGCCTTATTATAGTCAGATGTAGTAGCAGATGCAGTAGCTCCTGGCTGTTGATTCATCATCTTGAGTATCTGTTCATATTGTTCCTTTGTGAATATACACCCTTGAAGTAGTTGTTTGACATCTTTCTCAGCCTGACTCAGAGTTTTAGTAGAAGCTTCAGCTGATGTTGTGTCTAGAAAGTGCTGTCCTGTAATATTCCTACCACACACTAATTCATTAGTTACATTTGTATTCAAACCATAAGAGAAATTAGCTTGGCCTGATTTCTGAGTATGATTGGAGACATTTGTATCAGCATATGTACTTTGTGCCTTCCTCTTGGACTTGAAATCTGGTGGATATCCAACAACCTTGTAGCAGAATTCTTTGGTATGGCCTCTACACTTACAAAAGTCACAAAGTAGAGGTGTATTCTTCCTGTACCTATTACTTACACCTGAACTACTGCCACCTCTAGAGTACATAGCAGCTGAGTCTAGAACAGATGAATGCAATCCCAAATTATTGATGCCTGTAACTACAGATTTGTGGCTCTCATCTCCTGCTATCATGGCATATGCTTAATTTATAGTTGGTAATGGATCTATCATGAGAATCTGACTCCTAGCCTGAATGTATGAATCATTTAATCCCATTAGAAATTGATACAACTTTTGTCTATTCATGTGAGCTACAAATCATTTGAATTTTTCACAGTTGCAACAAGGTGAGGGCACTAACACTTCAAATTCATCCCACAACGCCTTCAGCTTCGTATAGTATACCGAGACAGAGTTAGTACCCTGCTGTAGAGTAACAATTTCTTTGTGTAAACTGTAAGTCCTTGATCCATCTACTCTATCAAATCTCTCTTGTAGATCATTCCACACTTGCAATGCACTTGAGGCAAACGCAATTCCACTAAGTAAACTCTTTGAGACTGAGTTCATTAACCACGACAAGACAATTGCATTTACCCTCTCCCATTGACACCACAGTTCTTCACTGTACATGTCCTTTCTGCATGTTCCATCAACCAGCCCCAACTTGTTCCTTCCTAACAAGGCTAACTTGACTGAACGACTCCATAGAGTGTAGTTCTCAACACCAGTCAGTTGAAAAGAGATGATGCTAACTCCACTTACATCTGTAGGACTAAGAAATAACGGGTGATTATAGTCAATACCTTGCCCTTGAGTGAGATTGCTACTCGAGGAGGCTGGCACACTAGCTTGTTGGTGATTTTGGTTGAGATTTTGAGGTGAACTTGTTGCTGCCGCCGTGTCACCTGCCATTTCTTCAACCAGTAACACAATCGCTAAATTTTAACACAGATCGGAGCTCCGATCTGTTGATCTGTCAAACACAAAACAAAGAAAAACCCTATGAATCAGTGAATCTCATTGCGACTCTTTGACTCCACATCGAGGATCAGCTTCTCACAGTGATAGCTGTGACGATCCGCTCTGATACCATGAAGATAAACGTGAGCTGTACATATTGAAGAAATAAAGAAGAAGAAGAAGAAGAAGAAGAAGAAGAAGAAGAAGAAAGAAGAAGAAGATGAAGACGAAGATGAAGGAGAAGAGAGAAGGAGTAGAGAACTGGAAGAGTAAAGTGAGAGAGGACAAAGATATTTTTTTATTCTTTTTAGCTACTTCTTCTAATTACAATTAGTGTATATATATATACACTATGTTATACTAGTTAACTGAAATTAGTTACACTAACAGTTTTAACAACTTGTTAGTTCCACTAACTAATTTCTGGTAAAATGACAATTCTACCCTCCAACTATTTAACTTCTCACAATATATAAGCAAGCTCCCTCCGTCAGTCCCTAGACGACTCTCGGTTCATGAGCATGTTCGTGGATTAGGCAGCAGCTGAATCAGAAAAAAACCTTCCGAAGGAATGAACTTCAATGATACCCCCTGCTACTACAAACTCTTCAAGAAATAGTACCATTTTACCCTGTCAAATTTGGCTGCCACATTTTTGTAAGTTTCAATTTCCCATTTTAGGTAGCATAAAGTATGTTATTCTCCCCCTTCATGCTTCTGCAGCCTTTCTCCGATGAAAAGCTACAATCTTTACTCTTAACTTTCAGTTAAACTTATATTTTTGAAGATCATGTGCGCTATATGGAGACACAGGCTCTTGAATAATCTAAACTTTACACAACTCTGTATGCATTTGGGTTAGTTAATGCTGCAATGAATTTTATGTTTTGGGTTTTGTTTATTGTGGGATTTCTGTTTTGGATTCTGCTTTTCACAAGCTTACTGTCAACTATCTTGGTAATGGCTTATTTTTATATTATTATTTTTCATCAGCAAAAGCTTTTATGCTACTAAATTAGGACTTTGACTTCCTATCCCTTCTTAGATTAATAACTTCTTATTGTTTATATGTTAGTTCTATCGAAATTTACTTGCAAGAAAAGTTCAAACTGCATGCTATAACGAAATCAGAAAAGCCACTCAAATACTACTGAACTCAATGGAAAATGGGAAATGAATTAGCTTTTAAGTTGCTACCTTCCATGAGCTCCTTGACAACTCTACTTTTTTTAATTTTCAACAGAATTTCAACTCCATATAAATTCCTTCAGATATAGGAATAGGAGATAGCTCAATTCTTGATCTTGTTTAACTTAAAGAACAATTGGATTGTCGCTCATTTAAAGGCAATACTACACGCTTGCTTTCAACATCATAAACCACATACCAGTAAAGGACCATTTAACTCACTGCAGCAGAAGCATCTTGGCCTAGTTGGGCAAGCTGTAGTCCAAGGCTTTGCTGATTGGGAACAAACGTCGGGCAGAAGGATTCCTGCTTGTTGAAATGGCTCGCCAGTAAAGCTTAGGGTTCCAGTGACTTTGCTTGGTCAATTTAATCTCTGCCACACAAAGGGACAGAAAATAATCTCTCTATATCCACATACATAAAGAGATATAATATGTTAAAGCAAAACAACTATGTGGTTGGACTTGGGGAGAAAAAGGAAAGAAGACTAAAAGTTTGCTTTTGCATGACAACACCAATAGAGTCACACGTTCATTCTTCAGAATGTTTGAGAAATAGCAGTTTCAAATGGAAACTACGGGAGAATATAATAAATGCCAATGAAATTTTGATCAGGCTTTTACATTCCTTGGGGGTATCTTATAGACATGTATCCAGTGAAGTTTATGAAATTCCAATTACATTTACAGAAAAAAAATAAGAATATTAGACAAAGTACCAAAAAGTTAGTTACTACTCTAAGAAATAATATTTTTTAAATCAAGAGAAAACAAAACATAGAGCTTTATCAGCTCCACAATCACTAAATATTAGAAGCTTAGATCAATCAAAAGGCACTGATATTTCCCTTTAGCAGCTCTATTGGCTATAATCATTCTCTTACTCAAAGTTAAGTAGTTTCCTCTCCTCTACAACATGCATTTTTAGGAGCAAATTTCAAAACTGATGAATGCCATTAACATGAAGCATAGAGCATATAAATCAAAATCTTTCTAGAAAGAACGCAAAAATATCTAAAGATTGAAATTAGGAGGTTATTATATTTTCTATACATACATGGATATTGTTGGGATATGCTCCATTCACTGCATATATGTTTTCTTCTTTAGGAATCTGCATGTAGGAAGCAACATTGTAATCTTTGCTAACGAATAAGTACAACATTCATCCAAAAATATCAATATAAATAAAATAATAAGGCGCAATTGTAATGAGTCTATAGGAAAATCTTTATGATCCTTAACCCATCAAATTGAAGCAAATTGAAGTACTTTATCCCAAAAGGCAGACACCCATAAATCTTCATATAAGATATACTCTTGCAACAAAGACGAACTCAACACACCTTTTTTTTGTAGTACTATGTCAAGGGCGAAAGAAGCTTGCTTTCCCGTTCCACTTTCCGTCATCATTCCTTCCTGAAGAACGTCAATGAATCCCCAAAGCAGGACTCCTTAACACAAGGTGTTAAATGATTGATAACATCAAAACAAAGATCAACGAATTCTAAAAATAAAATTTCAACGTTTAGACCACTGCAAAAATTGCAAGATCCTACGATGAGTTCACATTTTGTGAAGAATGCATATAATCTGCTAATTTAGTATCAATTATTGCAATTTAAGAACCTTATTCACCTACAAAGTAAAATAGAGATTCTTCGTAATTCATCATATATGTCGGAGAGTCAAACAGTACCCTTAATAGAGCAAATTGTTTGTTGTCCACGATTGCATTACCATTTTCTAATTATAATCCGGGAATGTCCAGTCCATAAAATCAACTTTAGCGAGGGGGATTCTCAACTTTTATAGCCGTATCTGCATATTTGTATTTTTCAAGTATTATCTACAAATCATCAAAGGACAACCAACAGATCACACACGATATGGCATAGTCTCCAATTACCATTAAAAGAGAATCATCAAATGCTTAAAAAGATAAAGAACTCAAGAAGTATCAACTAGTGTGAGGCTTTGAACAATGGTGTGATAATTCTTTAACCATCAGATCCTAAAAAGGGTAAAGAACCCAAGAATATCAAATAGCGTGAGGTTTTTAACATTGTGTGATTCACGATATTATTTAAATTATACTATTGTTGGATCTAATCAGTTATCAAGCAAGCTAATAAATAGGCTTAATAAATTTAAAATAGAACAGTGCATAGAATTCTAATAAGAGCAACATAGATTATTCTAACTGATAATATAGTTTCAGATAATGAAGAAATATTAATAAAAAATATACAAAGCATTCTCAGTTAGAAGTACTCTCGGTAAGCAGATATGGCATTGAAAGTTGGGACCCTTGAAGCCGGTAATTTCCCTATGAAAACAATCTATCCAGACATCTAAGAAGGAATATGTTCGTATGTCAAGTTGTTTGATAGCCCGTTTGAGAGTGGTAGCAACATAGAGCACAATTTGAATGGTAATCAAATTTTAGACTGAATTTGACAGATTAATACATCTGCAAAATCGAAATGGCATACATCTCTAAGTAGTAACTGCTCGTATCACACTGCAAAATTCAAATGGTTTATATATATATATGATGGGAGTTTTATGTGCCTTCAGATACTTGTTAAACACAATCCATATATGTGGTTTCTGTTTATTTTGAGTTAAAAGGGGATTCCTCTCTTCCTCTCATGCCAAGTCATCGGGACGAGGATTTTCTTTTATATATATATATATATATATATAAGATTAGTAAATATTGTAGGAATATTTGTGTAATTACGAGTTTTCAACTCCTTGTTGGGCATGCAAAAAGCAGTTTTCTTGGACTCGTTTGGGCCTCAATGTGGTTGTTCCTTGGGGCCTCAATAAAATCAGCTTTTTAGGCTTCTTTTTAGCGCTTCATTGGCTTTAATCTTCTTTTTCTAGATTTGAATTTGGACACTTCTTCTATGATATACATTTTTTTAATTTTTTATTAATATCCATCAATTTTAATGAAGGATATTAGATGGGGTGGAGCAAGTTTATCTTCAACCTGCAAAACTTCAAACCCCCACCCTCCTCCACCGCACCATATAATTAAATTTTCTATTTTTAACTTGTTCCGTCCAACGTATCAAACGAAATAATTTTTAATGAGTAATTTTTCTCTGTTAACATGTAGCTGTATATCTTATTAAGTTTAAACTTAATTTATTATATTTTTATTTATTAAAATAATTTGTTCAACTACTGTATTACACTATAATATTTGTTTCTGAATATTTGTAATTAAATTTCGTCGTCCTTGGGAGGCTACCAGGTTAGTGTATTAATTGAATTGTTTGAGACGTTCATTTAGGATTCTAGATTTCTTTTAAGTTTTGCTTATTCAACCTATTCTCAATTGTTATAATCGATTATTTTTTTTTAATTTGTTTCCAAATACTCTTATGTAAAGATAGAGGAAATTTCAAAAACAATTACAACTAGAAACATAATCAGGCTTCTTACTTATAATCTGCTTAATTACGATCCGTAGCTACATGTTAAAAGGAGGAGAGAGGCGAGCGATATTGGGATAGGGAAGAGAGAGTCGAGCGAGATCTGCGAGAGAGGAGAGAGACACAATTGACTTGTATATCTGATCGATAATTGTATCACGAATATAATTGATACAATTGGTTTAAATCAAAAACTAGCTACTAGAAGGAGGAGAGGCGAGCGAGATTGGGAGAGGGAGGAGAGAGGCAAATTGTATTTGTATATCTGTTGGGTAATTGTATATATGTAACTAGTATGTATATGTATCAATGAATGAAATTGTATTAACGAATAAACTTTGTATCCTAATACAATCTGTATCAACAAATACAATTGTATTAATGTTGTATTTCGTAATAAATTGTATTTGTATTCATGTGTATTTGTATGTATATGTTGTCATGTGTGTTTGTATTTTGTGTGGGCATACTACAAGCAGTAAGATTAGGAATAAGAATATTCGATCTAAAGTGGGAGTGACCTCTATTGTGGAAAAGATGAGGGAAACGAGACTGAAATGGTTTGAAAATGTGAAGAACAAATGTGCAGATGCCCCGGTGAGGAGGTGTGAGAGGTTGGATATAGTGGATAAGAGGAGAGGTAGAGTTAGGTTAAAAAAATATTGAAGAGAGGTTATTAGACTAAACATGGCATAACTCAGCTTATCGATGACATGATCTTAGTTAGGAAGGTGCGAAGGTTGCATATTAGGGTAGAAAGTTAATCAGTAATGAAAAATTATCTTGTTTTTCAACGGGTTTAAGTTTAGTAGTGTCTGTCGTAACATTAACCTTGGTGTCGTGCTTTTGATTCCTATCATCATATGTTGTTTATAATGTTTTGGTTACTGCACTATTTTTATTTTTTATTTTTTTCTTATTAGTTGCTATGTTTTCCTCACCATTATTTTACCTTTTTGTACTTATTTTGATTTGCTTTATTCGAGCTAAGCAGTGTTTTAAAAGACTCTGTTGGGGGCTCTAGCAAAACGCCTCAAAGCTCAAGTGTGGGATTTAGTTTTGTAAGACTTAAGCCCTAAGCGCCTGACTGTACGCCTTAAGCACTCCCAACGCACGGAGCTCACCTACAAGATCGTACACAAATTGTGTGTTAAAATTCTAATTAACATGGTTGACCCTCATAATTCTTAAATAAATGAATGATACTTAATAATTTTTAATTTATAAAGATAAGAAGATTGAGAATAACTCAAATAACAAGTTGTAGTATCACATCTTTACCATTTGGTAAGACTATGAAAGTGATTATATATTACGTAATATTTTTTTTAAAAATGCGTAGCAAAATTTTACTTTTTCACTCATCATGGGTGTTCATGATTTTATCATATGTCTCAAAATTATCATATTTTATTTAGCTATTTGAAAGTAATTTTATTTTTATTCATGATGGAGTGATGTTTTTATTATAATACTAGTAAGTTTTATTGATTATTTTATTTTAGGGGGTAAATTGTATAGTATGATAAAAAATATTTTGAGAAATAATGATTATTTTATTATTAGAAAGTTAAGATATTAGATTATTTATACTTGTATAGTCATGTTAGAAGCTTTATTTCCTATGAGTTTCCTTAATCATATTTGTAATTATTTTAAACTATTGATGTATTTTTATAATTTTATGTTATTATACTATCATACTATATTGTAAATTAAAAATTTAAAGATCCATAAGGCTTACACCCACGTCTCGAGACTTACGCCTCGTCTTATACTAAGTAAAACATCTCGCCTCACGTCCCCGACTTTTAAAACACTGAAGCCGAGGGTCCTCGAGAAACAATAACAACACCTCGAAGATGCTATGTACGTTCCAAACACATCACATGATAACATTAAACGAAGCCTCCAACTTCGATGCATTATACATTTTTCATATATAGTATATAGTACATCAAAAAAAAAAAAAAAATTATTATACATTGAGTGATTCAATACTGCCGGTGCCTCTTATCTGTCCTAGTAATTGCTGACTTGTTTTTATTCCCATACCTATGTTAAATTACATAACATGCATAATGCCAACTCATATAATACTACTACTTCAGAATCTGAAGGAAAAAAAAATCAAGATCAAATTATTTAAATCTTAATGGGGTGATTTCTTTTAATCAGTTTAAATTTTACTGAATGTTCTGGTAATATGTAACAAAAAAATGAAATACTTAAAATATACGTAAATTCATTCGAATATCAGTATTATACGGTTAAAGAAGATGGTCCAAATTAAATTAGCTTTTGTACTTTGTGAAAAGGTTTAACTTGGCTTTCTATTAGAAGTTTGACTCATTCTTGTTCTCGCAATCGTTATAATTTTTACTCAAAATTGCCAGTAGTCATTGATGGTGCATACCACAAAAGGGAAATATGGATCTTTTCCCTAATATTGATTTGTTAGCGACTAATAGCAAATTCGAACTAAAATTTTAATGTTGAGAAATTAAATGAGCCAAACTTTTAATATAGTATAAAATTTAATTTTTCTACAAAATATAAGCGTAAATTTGAACCTTTATTTTTATAACATAGAATCACAATTAATAAATTCGAATTAGAATTATGAGGTTGAAGAATTGAATGAGCCAAACTTCTAACATAGTACAAAATTAGATCTTTCTGCAAAATAGGTTGGTAAATTTGAACCTTTATTTTTATAACATAAAATCACAATATATTAATTGGACAATAATCAACCTCCATCAACACCAAATAAATATCTCACGTTAAGTCACTTTCATTCTTTCTTCCTTTTCAAGTCTAATTAACTTCAAACATAAACTAAATGCAACTATGTGTTTACTACTCCCTGTTTCATAGTAATTATTCATCATACTATAAATAATTATCCTAAATTACTTGTCAATTTATCTTTATAATTAAACTTTTAAAGTATAAAAAAGTTTGTAAAGTTCTACAAAAAAATCTTTTAAGGGTAAATTAATAAAACTAACCTTTTTATTCATGATTTCTTAAGGGATGTGCAAAGGGACATATAAACAACTAATATCAGAAGCTGAGCTAGTAGTCAGCATGCGGGTTCAATCGAACTCAATAAATTTTGCTCAAACAATGTATTTGTGTTAATAAATTCATTAAATATATATAAATATTAACTTTAAAACTCAGTTATTACTATTTAAAATTACTATTATAAAATTAAAAATCTATAAAATTAAAATTCTAATTTCGCCTAACAAAAGCACCATGAGACGGGGCTTTTCTCCCAAACATCTCCTTCCGCACGAGTGGCTATCGCGCCTAACCTTTGACTAATATAGAACTGAGAAAGTACCTATTACTTTGCATGTCAATAATGTCTTTTCTTTTTTTTCCTTTCAACATGCCAATAATATCTCTAGTACGTTTATTATTAAGTGTCGGCTATGTCCCTTCACGTACCCTTCTTCCCATGAGTCATAACTATACTTTTTATTATTTTTATGAAAGTCTCCACGAAACCCCATTTACAAAATATCGTTAGTCAACTCTACGTCTCAAAATAATTGTCACAAATTTTGACCATTCGATCACTAATCACCCCTTATCTTCTAACACGTGTCTCCATACATTTTTTGCAACTAACCTATATATAGAACCAACTACTTTAACATATCTCATACACAAATCTACTAAAAAGAAGTTCACATAAATCCATACACACACTTTTTTCCCTTTTGTTCATATATACTTTTAGATTTGATCTGTGTGTTTTCTTGATTATTGTTATTTATTTATTTTACCTCAATGATCAACAAATCTAACGAATTCATTCGCCGGATTTTGAATTTTCCGGCTATTCGTCCTAGTGAAACAGTATCTTTTTCTAGCCTTGTTACATCTTTGGTCCAATTAGGCCAAACAATATGTGAATACAAGTCAAGAACTTTTTTTACCAATAAGAAGAATGTTAGAAACTCGATTCGTTTAATTGAGGATATTCTCATTGTTCTTAAAGAAATCCCAAATGGGGTTTCAAGAATTGCTAATTCAAGCATTTTGAGCTTATCTGAGATCCATTTTATCTTCCAGAAGTTTCATTTCTTGTTGGAAGATTGTAGCAGAGAAGATTCAAGAACATGGATTTTAGCGAAATCCGAGGATGTCTCTTGCCAGTTTCAGATGCTGGCAAGAGCTGTTGCTGTGGCACTTGATGTTCTTCCTTTGGAGGAAATGGATGTTTCTGTGGAAGTTCAAGAAGTGGTTGAGTTTGTTAGAAGTCAAGCTGTTAAGTTGAAGTTTGAAGTGGAAGTGGATGATAGGAGAATGCAAGTGAATGTTTTGAAGATTTTGGATCAACTTGAAGATGGGATTGTTCCAGAATCAAGTGATCTGAAAAGGGTTCTTGATTATTTGGGGATTAAACGTTGGAGTGCGTGTAATAGAGAAGTTAAGTTCTTGGATAATGAGATTTTCTTGGAGGGAAATACAGGAGAGAAGAGAGATATGGGGATCCTTAGTAACTTAATGGGGTTCTTGATTTACTGCAGGGGAACTCTGTTTGATGTTTTGGATAATGTAGCAAGTAGACAAATCAATGTAGGCAGTTATAATGCAGATCAAGTCATTAGGTTCTTGAATCTTGATGATTTCAGGTGTCCAATTACATTGGAGATCATGAGTGATCCAGTGACAATAGCCTCAGGTCACACGTATGATCGGTCTTCGATCATGAAATGGTTCAGAGCTGGAAATTCTACTTGTCCGAAGACTGGTGAGAGGCTGACAAGTATTGATTTGGTTCCTAATTTGGCTTTGAAGCTCTTAATCAAACAGTATTGCTCCGCGAATGGTATTCCATTTGTGGAGACTGGTAGGCGAAATCGCGACGCTGTAAAATTTGTTGGTTCAAGCAGTGTGGCTAATGAGCAGGCTATGAAGTTGCTTGCAAGTTTTCTAGTAGGCAGGCTAGTTGCAGGAACAATGGAACAGCAAAATAAGGCTGCTTTCGAGATTCGTTTGCTCACTAAAATAAGCATTTTTAACAGGGCTTGTTTGGTGGAAGCTGGAGCACTCCCACCTCTTCTGAATCTTGTTACATCAAGGGATTCCTCTTGTCAAGAGAATGCAATGGCTACTCTACTGAACCTCTCAAAGAACTCTAAATGCAAAAGCACAATTGTTGGAAATGGAGGTCTGTTCTTGATACTTGATGTGTTGAAAGGAGGTCTAAAGATGGAAGCTCGACAGCACGCAGCTGGTACATTGTTCTACCTTACATCAGTAGAAGAGTACCGTAAAATGATGGGAGAAAATCCGGAGTTCATTCCATCACTTTTGGAGCTGCTAAGGAATGGCACTGACAGAGGAAAAAAGAATGCCTTGGCCACCATTTTTGGCCTCCTAATGCGCCCCGAAAACCACTGGAGAGTAATTGCTGCTGGATTAGTCCCCTTGGTGGTTAATCTGTTGAAATCTTTCGAAAGGGAAGATCTCATTACAGATTCTTTAGCAGTTTTATCAACACTTTCTGAAAGGCTAGATGGAGCAATGGCTGTTCTTTATGCTGGAGCTTTGCCTATTATTGTCAATGTTCTAAGTTCTTGCAATTCAAGGGCAGCAAAGGAGTACTGTGTCTCATTGTTGCTGGCTTTGTGTATCAATGGTGGTGCAGATGCAGTTCCTGTTTTACTAAAGAACTCATCTCTCATGGGACCTTTATATTCCCTCCTGGCTGAAGGTAACTCAAAAGCTAGCAAGAAAGCTAGTACACTCATCAGAATCTTGCACGAGTACAACGAGAAGACCTCTTCTGGATTGATCACTCCAGTTTTTATAGAGGATCAATTCATTAATGTGTGGTAATTATTTACAAGCATTCAACATGTATATATACACCATGGTGTAGGATGCTTTAATGTACTTTTCCTTTACTGGTGATATAGGCTCATGTTTTTAAGAGCTACTCACTACACTGCTGCAGCTTCTGTTTTTTTGAATGAAGCTTTGTATAGTTTTACTTGTATCTCTATACTTTATGATGTTAATGTGAATTGTTGTTATGTAAACATCAATCGTTGTAATCTTCGACTAAATAATAAGCATTGTCTTATCTGAATCAGTTGGTGAAAATGTACAAGCACTTGTTTTATCTTTGCTTGTTCAGTTTCATTCCCTGGTAGGCACCTAATTGAGATAAAAATGTGTATAAGAGGAAACTGAAGTGACTGTACCTTGGACAAAGGCGGATCTTCAGCGAGTTCAATGTGAACCATGTGAAAAGAAATTCTACTTGTGTATTGAACTCTCTCTGAACCTATTGACTATAAATTCTAGATTAGCCTCTGAATTCTTGGGTAGGATTAAAACAGAAGTGATTTGTACATGAGCGATTATATTCGTCAGATACTCAGATTCAATCTCTGGACAAACCAGATAAAGAGAATGTGCACTAAGGGTAGACTGACTCAACTCTTGTTGATAAATCAAGAGCCTCTTCGAGTTTAACAACCACCTGTTCCATGGATGGTCTTTTCTGCTTAAGCCCTATGCTACTCAAAGCTAGCTTAAGAACAAGTTCAAATGCCTCCATTGAGAATTTCCCCTCCAGTTTGGGATCAGCAAATTCTTTGATGTTCCCACCTTTGATCAAGTTTTTAGCCTACGTTTCAAAAAGACGCGTTAAAGAAAAAACTTGAAAGGAATGGAAGAGAAAATATAGGAGTTAGTATGTTAACCATTTTACTTAGAGGCATTGGATTCTTCAAATCCAAGTTGATAACCCTTTGTCCAGATAAAAGTTGTATCAGTACTATCCCAAAGCTATAGACATCACCATAAGAATTAACGTGACGGTTCTTTTGGTACTCAGGATCAACATAACCAAAGGTTCCTCTCACTTCTGAGCTAACATATGAGTGTCCAATGCTAATAATTTTGGACAAACCAAAGTCAGAGAGTTTGGCTTCAAAGCTGGCACACAGAAGAATGTTTGCAGGCTGCACATTTCACCAAAAAGGAGAAACATACCTGAGATTTTGTTTTAGAAAATGGAAGACAGATTTCTTTTACCTTGATTTTACCTTGATATCCCGATGAACAATTGATCCTTGAGGATACGAGTGGAGAAACAGGAGACCGCGGGAACAGTCAAGTGCAATTTCTAGTCTTCGTCTCCATGAGAGATATTTACTTTTATCTGCTCATCAAGGGTGTCGAAATCAGTACACTAAACAATTTAGGCCAAGAAATATCCCAAATGTTCAAAGAGCAAAAACATACCAAATAGCCATTCGGAAAGATTTCCGTTGTGGCATAGCTCATAAACTAGAAAACATTCATTTGGTCCATCATAGTGGCCTAGCAATGACACAAGGTTCGGATGTTTGATATGCGAGAGGCTTGTAACTTCTCTAACAAATGTTTCCATCTGCTCATCTTTAATTATGTGCTTAATAGCCACATGTTGTCTATCTGCTAAAATGCCTTTGTATACTTTTCCTGTAAAACACAATCATTGCAATATCCAACTTACAAAAGGAATCGATCCACAAAGAGAAGAATTTGAAGGAGGGAAGTTACACTTCTGTAGATATCATATTCTGATTTATGCAGGTTACTAATATCAAGTTTTTGCAATGAAACTGAGGACCTTTGATACTTAAAACAATGAGGAGTCGGCCAACTAGTACAACATTCGATTTTGCCTTACCAGCTATGCCTTGACCTATGAAGTTGGACATGCTCAGATTGTCAGTCGCGGAGTAAATTTCTTTAAGTGATAGTCTACGATAGCTTGATGCTTCAGAGTAAGATTCACCTGATACCACCAACATGAAGCAGAATTAGAATAAGCTAAAAGCCTCAGAATAATGATTGTTATGTGTAGAGGGCTTACTATATCTTTCACTTGATGGTTTAACTTCAGCCTTCCTTTTCACGTAGATCCACAATGCAATGATTATTACTAACACCACCCCCACCACACCACCAATTAGAATCGAAAGATCTGCGTATTTAACCAATGCTTGACAATAAAAACACTCTTTTGTCCTGAAACTCAGCAATATCAGTATTTTTTATGAATAGGGATTTCAAGATTTACCAGTTTTAAACTTAGTTCTACGTCTCGTTTCACTTCCACTCTCATCTGCAGAAGATGCTGCACAGTACAATGATCAATCAAGATCATAGTTAATTAATAAAACTTGGAAGACAAAAACTTAAATATGTTTACAACAGGAAGTAAACTTGCCTAAAGGGAGAGAATTGTCTCCAAGGCAATGAAAGATTTTGTCAATCCAACTCTCATCAGAAACTCTCTGACTTGTTAACAAAATCAGCATACTAAATCTACAAATGTCATCTTCAAGTTTCATCGAATCATTTTTCGACGTGGAAGCTATTTCTCTCCATGTCCTCAAACACTTACTGCATCCCTTAGTAAGTCCTCCTTCTGAATCCATTAGCCTACAATCATCTCTCATACTTTTCAATCTGCTTCCTAGCTCATTCACAACGTCGATCTCTGAATAATCTGAACAGCCTCCTGCACCACTAGTCAACTTTTCAATGCCACAGCTAAAACTATCATAACTATTGTTATTCATCAAAGTTAAGCAGTCCATCTGTTGTGTGGAATTGAGAAAGATAAGTCTTGTTTGGGTAGTCCAACGCGCCAATGCTCGTAAATATCTGTTGAAAGGTAATCCACAACAAGGGTGAGTTAGAAAACCATCCCAATTGTTGTCTAAAGTTGTACAAGCCTCCCCTGATGATGATGATGAAATGTTAATATCCAGGACACATTTGTTGAAACTACTATTGGTCTGAGAAAAAACTAAGTCAAATGATATGGAGAAAAACATGATGAACATGATTAATGCTGGTGCTTTGAAGCAATTCATATTTCTTGAAAGGCTAAAGGGAATTTTACATTAAGGGTGGAACATAAAATCTTTGATCATATATTAACACAATCAAATGGAGAGCTATTTAACTTTTCTTCTTAAGAAAGAAAAAGTCAAGTAAATGAAGGAGTACTAAAGAGAAGGCATTTAGCTAAAGAGGGTATTTTTCTTGTTTCCCATTGTAAATCATAACATTATTTAATGGCGGAATATATCGACACCCCTTAAACTTGCTATGAATGTCATTTAGACACTCGGATTACAGTTCCACTTGAGCATCTAAACACATAATAAAGTGTTCTTGTTAGACACTTCCTATTCAAATTCTGGAAAAAATAAAGTAGATAAGTTAACCACATAAAATATGCTTAACATCTTTTAATTATATACATCAATCTTGAGTAGGTTTGAGGTTTTACGACTTGATGAGGATAATACAGATAATTAAAGAAAGTGATATTTTTAAGTGCTTAACTTATTTACGTAATTGGTGCTTGAGGACACACGCAAAAACTTTTTGAAAAATTTAAGTCGAAAATATCTAATAAAAATACTAATCATTTGTTCATATGCTCAATTAAAAATATCATAATTTGAATGTCTAGATGAAATTAATTGAAAAATTTAAAAGACTGTCCATGTATTTCACGTTATTTAATCAAGATATGACATAAGACAAAAACAAAAACAAAAATGTGAAAAGTTCATTAAAAATCTAAGATTTTCTGCTAATTTAACATTTGTAGATTAGTAAGTTAAGTAAGATGTCATAAAAGACAAATGCCGGACATGTCAAAATAAGAAAAATATTGAAGTTTAATGTCACCTTGTGTTGTAGTGTTTGGTTGACGAAGGACTCAATCTTACACCAATAGAAAATTCCAATTGTTTTATCAAAGACTCAACTAAATAACCATCTGCTAGATAGTTAGAAGTAGGGGCATTAAAAATCGATAAATTGAAAATTAAATTGAATCGATAAAAATATTTAATATTTTTTAATTTGATATGATTTTAATTTTTAATTTTTTTTAAAAAAGACAAAATATAATTTGGTTTTAGATTAAAAAATAAATAATTGAACTAAATGGATTATGTAAATATCTATTTCAAAATTATATTATATAAAAATAATAATTGAAAAAATTTACGGTAATTATTAATCTTTTACAATCTTGGTTCGTAATCTAGGTATTTGCATTTACAGTAATTCGGTTTTTTTTTTTTTTACTTTCTAGTTTGATTTATAATTTTTAGGTTGATAATTTTAAAAATCTATTTCATGCTCAGAATAACTTCTCTTTTAGTCCCTTGTTTGATTCAATTACTGTCAAAATATCTTATACATCATACCTAGATCTTAAATTTTATTTTCTGCCCAAAAAAAGAATTCATCTTACAAAGTAGGGTTGTTCATGGTTATAGTTAAAAAATCAAATCAAACCGCAATCCGAACCAAATCGATTAAAAATACTGATTTTTGGTTTGGTTTGGTTTGGTTAGATTTGGTTTTAAATTTTGAAAATCGATACTATTTTTTTTGATTTTGGTTTTACTAAAAATAACCGCAAAAATAACCAAATCGAACTGAGAAATTAAATATATAAATTTCATAATTATTAATATATTATTCCTAAATAAAATATATATTTTTTATTAAATTTTAATTAACTGAAGTTTTAAATTTTGCCATTTTCTCAAGCCCAACACTAAAATTTTGGTGTATAACTTTCTTTTACTCTTCTCCTGGGTAGTTCCTCAATTGTTGAGCTTGGGGTTATTTTTTGCTATAAAGATTTGATCTTTTGATCTTTGGTGTATAATGACTTTAGTATTATTTAACTAAATCACTTTTTTGTGTAATAATAACTCTAGCATTGCTTAATTACTTAATTGAATCCATAATAGTTTTCCTATGGATTGTTCATATACTCGGTGTTTGTATCTGTCAAGATGTATATGTCTTCAACAACCTTATTATTTTCAAACCGAAAAAACCAAAAAAATTAAACCAAACCGACAATAATCAAATCGATGGTTTTTTTTGTTTGATTTGATTTGGTTTTAGAAATTTAAAAATCGATTAAATTGATTTGGTTTTCATTTTAACTAATAACCGATCCAAACTAAACCATGAAGACCCCTAGTAAAAAGAATATATGATCCTTGGAAATGACTAAATTCCGGGACAATATAATGCATACGATTTTTTAGAGGAAGCTATATATATAACTTGATTTTATATATATATATTTATTTATTTATTTTGTTTTTTCTTAAAGAATAAATGATTTGATAGTGTTATGAAGGAAGAAAATCTGGAAAAAAAATTTGAAGTGATGAAATAATTAATTTGATTTGGCTCCAACATTTATGTCACGATCCAAAATGGATCATGAATGGCACTCATACTTAACCTTCTAGGTGGGAGAACCAATGATACAAATCTCAACTTATAAAATATGACAATAATGCAGAAGCTCAACTTATGAAAGTAAGAAAAAATAAAACCACTAAAGCTTATTAAATACGTTTCCCAAAATCTGAAAGTCATCACATCAAGGACATCTAATCTCCAAATATCAAGTCTAAGAGTATCAAACACCAGAATAAATAAATAAATAAAATAGTTTGTGTCCGAAAACTAAGGATATCATGCCATGACTAAGAGAAAATCCATATGAGCTAGGAGGATAGCTGTCACGATCCAAAATCGAGCTATGATGGCGCCTACTACCACCCACCAAGTAGGCAAGCCTAAACCCAAGGACATAAATTTGCGGAAGACAATAATTTAAATATAATGGTAATAATAAAGGATATCAGGAATAACATATAAGAAATGAGCCATATCATAAACTTGTAGTTCGATACAAAATATACAAAAAAGGCCCGAAAGTAACCAAGAAGACAAACTAACACAAGACCAAATCCCCGGACCTGGTGTCACCTATACAGGAGCTACTAAGTACAGAAAGGTTATATATACAAGAGAACTGACTAAGCAAAATACAAAACATAAGTCAGTATAAAAGAGGGAAAGCAGCAAGTCTCGGGATGTCAGGAGCTCACCAAGATCCAAGTTGGTGATAGCCAAAGGAGATCCAACGCTAAGGTAAGGTGGCTCTTACTGGGAGTTGTTTCCAGAAAAGATGTAGAAATATAGTATGAGTATCAAAACACGGGGTACTCAGTAGGCATTATAGGCCGACTAAGCTCAGAAGGATCATACATATATATATATATATAAGCAGTAAGAAGGGTATAACAGGGTCTAAATAGAAGATCAAAGGCAACCCAAACTGTGAACACATACAAAACAATAATCAAGCTACCACAACAACTACCACCCAATCTATAACTCACACAAAGTCAAGTGCAATGCGTATGTGGCCAATGCAGAATAAATCCAAAAAAAATTCGGAGTTGTCTCACCGACTGTCCCGTGGACCTTCGAGACAACTGCGAAACCCCGCCTCGGCTTATCAGAAAAGTAAAATTCGAAATTTAATTTGCGAGCCGCTGAAACTTATCAACATATGCATTATCAATTGAAAATGGTACTTTTCCTCGAAAATTAAGTTTTCATCAGTAAAATCAGTCAAAAACCGTTATCCCGCTCCCTTGGAGCTCAAATCCATAGAAAAAATATAGTATATCTCAAAAATAGCCCAAAACCTTTTTATTTTCAGAAATTAGATGTGAGTATGCCATGATCATGTTTATGCACCAATACAATCCAATCAATATTTTAAAACAATCCAACTCACGCATATAACTGGATAAAACACCCACTACAGCTCAAAAGTTCTAACCTAGCAGTCCAAACTCATGGCCTTAGGCTCAACAGTTTAATCAAAAAGGGAAATAAACAGCAACCTAGCACAAAAGGGGAACACAACCCAAATGTAACAAACAAAACACACACCAGCTAAGTTTCCCACCACCTAGGAGCAGTCTAAGGATCTAAGCATCAATTAAGCCAAAAGTCATCCTAAACTAAGGCTCGGAGGCTAAAACACAAAGCTAAATAATCTGAAATGGCCAATGAATCTTACTAAGGATCAAGCATACCTACAATGTAGTCCTAACACCATCCTAACCATCAAAATAATCAAATATATACATGACCAACTAAGCCAAGTCTAAAAAAGTAAGCCATAACCTACCTCGAAGCTGAAGTCGCACTCAAACCTTTACTTGTGTGCTTTTACTTTCTGGAGAGCCTCAAATTGTTGCCAAGCTATCAAGAGTGGAACAAGCAAGTCAAAATGAATTCAATGACACCCATATTACAAAAAAGAAAACCAAACAAAATTCAGATAAAAAATTGACCCTCGAATCGAAGTTACACAATTACGAAACAAAACCCGTCACATGCCCAAAAGTTGAGCAAAAATGGAGTCCAATTCGGACCTCAAATGGTCCAAATACCATTCTTTGAAGACTAGAAATCAAGGGATTTGGGGTCAAGAACGAAAATAAATCATGGATTTGAAGGTCTAATCAAGTTAGAAAATGGAAGATAATTACCTTTGAATCATGCGATTCGATTAAGAAAAGGGAGAAATCACCTTGGTCTGAGCTCTCTTTAACAATAAGTTTTGTTTTGAGAAAAAGAGAAAGAATGGGAATTAAATCTCAGCGATCTTCGCAAAATCCAAAAAAAGTTCGCTTAAACGAAGAAAAGTTCGCAAAAGCGAACCCCGCCTAGGGGAGCTTGTCGCAAAAGCGACAGCCCAATCGCAAAAGCGACTACTGCTTAAGAGATAGGTTGGTTGCTTAAGCGAATCTCGCCACAGGGGTGGCCTTCGCTAAAGCGACCCCTTGATCGCAAAAACGGGCATCGCTTAAGTGGCCAAGGGTCGCAAAAGCGACCGCACCACTGGCCTGCAACTTCAACTTTGAGCCTTAAGCTCACAACTTCAAATCGACCCTCGAAAATTATTCGAAGTCCAAAAAACGCAAACCAAAAGTGCAAACAACTTGTAAACGGCATATCAAACTCAATGGAATCAACGAAATGACCAACGGGGGTCATCTCGTCGAAATGTTGATCAAAATCAATACTAAATCAAGAAAAATCATAAAACACCCAAACTGCCAATGACTCATTTCGAGCACCTCGGGAACCAAACCAAAGGTCGTTCTAGATCAAACTTGATATTTTGGAGATAACCGTGCTGTCGAAATTTTAATCTGAGCACATTTTTCAAGAATGTTGATCGAAGTCAAACTTTGGCCAAAACTTTAAAGTTAAAACTACTAATCGCACAAACTCAAAACGACAATTCCAAAACCCAAACCAACACTCATTCTAGACCAAAATGGCTTTTTCAGAACCGATGAAACTAACGGAATCATCATCCGACATCAGAATCTTTGAATGTTGACCTAAGTCAACTCTTTCAGTCTTAAACCTCAAAAATGGCCAAACCACCTCAAAACTCAACCGAACACCTTAAAGAGCGTGTCCCATCCTAACACCACATAAAAGTTACAAGGAAGCTACGGAAAAGGGCAAACTGGTAAAAACACATAGAAGCACATAAATGACCCCGAGGGTCATTACAATAGCTCACCCTAGAATCTATTATACTTGAGACTGGTTAGAGCTGAGGGTGAGTCGAAATCGATGGTACACTCGTTGTACTTCAAAAAATAATACAAAGAAAAATACAAGTAGATGTCAGTACAAGGCTACATGTACTGAGTATGTATTATCGGCAGACTCAAAATAGAAATCAATATGCATAAAGTAATAGCAGGAAATCAACTATAACACTTAATATGTGACAAACAACAAGATTAAGATCAACTGACAACACAAAGAAACAATTACGTAATCAGTCAATAATACCAAGAGTATACATGAGGACTCAGGCCTCTACACCACGATCTGTTCGAAAATCCGTTATTTGAGATTAGATAGTATTAAGTCATTTAACTTGTTTTTCTTTAATATTACTATTCCAAAACGTGACACTCGATCCAATAATATCGTGTCGACTCATAAAACCCGATCAAAATATATTATGCTGGCTCGTGGCACCCGATTCAAATATATCATGCCGGCTCGCGGCACTCGATTCAAATATATCGTGCCGGCTCGTGGCACCCGATACCATAATATAATTAATTCATCATTCTTTATTATCACATTCCACTTCATTAATAATATTTCATCAAGCCTTTTTTATTCAAGACATCACTTTTGATAGAACAAGTTCAAGATTATGGATTTCACGGTCTTGAAATTTCAAACCAATCACAACAACATATCAATCATCCGAACCATAGCAATTAAATGCATAGAAAACTTCACAACGTTACTCAATGACTATCAATTACTATTTAGAGTCTGTTTATTATATAGAATAAACCATAACCTACCTCAACGAAGAATCGAAGTCAAGCAAACTAATTCACCGGTGATTTTCCTTTCTTCTATGCTTCAGAACGTTCCCAATCTGAAGCAGTTTGCAGCTGCTTCCATCGTCCGCAGGTAAGTTCTCTCGACCAAATTTTTTTTTAATTTCTTTCTTCTACAGATAATTGTGAACCTAAAGTAATCAACCCTACTATTTATTTTAATAAATAAAGTGGTATAGGGTATTAAATAAATTAATAATTTAGCCCATTAATTAAATTAGTTATCTAAATTTACCCCTCAAATAAATAACCGTAGTTATCAAATAGTCCAAAATACCCATTAATAATTTACGAAATGAGTATTTTATAAAATAAAAAGCTCTAGTATACAAAACGACCTAATGGGTCGTTACAATTTAAAAAACGGACTTAGTGAATTTGACATTGCAGCAGTTCATTTTTTTGGATGTTTTTTTTTCAATTTTGGCTAGCTCAAATCTCTGCTAAACAATTCAAATTTTAGATATGAACTTCTCTCAATTTATAAAGTCTTTTAATAAATATTCACTCAAAATAATTCACTTTTATTATAAATTAAATTTTAAAATTTAAGCTTCAAAACATTTTAACGGCGAACAAAGAATTGTTGGGCCTTTTTTATTCAATAGGTCGGTGTATTGGACTAATTGCATAGTGGAAAGTTCCAAAGTTGGCCAATTTAACTCATCTGATTATAATTTGGATAAAAAGACATTAGTTTTCTGGTTTGAACTCACATGTTTGGTCAATAATATTTGTGTAATTTACATAAATCTCATAGTGTTAAGAGTTATAATTATATTTTTCTATTTTTTTTTAAATTACAAAAATTTCTTAAAATTTATGAATGTATCCGAGAGGGGAGGGACGTATCAGAGAGGGGAGAGATATATCCGAGAGAGGGATATGGATGTATCGACAAGAGGGGAATGGTGTATCCGAGAGGAAATTTTTTTTAAAAAAAATTACATGATAGAAAATTTTAAAAATTATTGTAAAATAAGATGTGTATTTAAGTAATATTTTCATAATATTAGTATTAGAGTAGGTCCATCAATGTTTGGGGTCGCTACTCAAAGTGATAGCTTATTTTTCAGGAGTGGAGGCTTGAATCCAAGAAGGATGGTAGTCATGATCAAGCAGGGACTATTATTATGTGTCAATTGTTCTCCATTAATTAAAAAAGAAATATATATATCGACATAAATAGCCAATAAATATATATCTTTTGAATATATGATGCACATAAAATATACAATTTTGACACAAAATCATATAGATTTTAATATATATGACTAACAAATATAATTATTTTTAGTCGATCGGTCAAATGTGTAACTACGCTAAATGGAGTCTCCACCTCATAAACTAATCTTTTGGATTGTTACTCTATTTGGTCTTTCACCTAATTTATTAAAGAATTTTACGATTTAGAAGTTCTAATTATAGTTTACATGGATAAGGTTTTGAGTGATTTTGATGGGAAGAATTCGAGCAGATTATAAGGAAGGAAGAAGAAGGACAACGTGTTTAACATGGCACACACGTTACATAAATACATGTGATATACATATGATATATTGTGGATGTCACATTTTATTTTATTTTGGTTTCCACTCGGTGTCCGGAGTCCTCATTGGACTTCAACTAAATTCGGATCACGCATTGCAGGGCTCATTCGGGGGTGACGCTCGTAACACGATTTTATCCATACTTAGGGTTCGAACCCGAAGCCTCTAATTAATGGTGAAACATTCTCATCATTGCACCACAACTCATGTTGGTGATGTCACATGTATATATGGATATGTATATATTTTCCTTTTGTAGATAGTTCGATGAACTAGTATTCTTAGAAAAACAGTTAATCTCACTTCTTCTAATATAAATGCATGCATTGTATCTTTCTTCTTTTTCCTCAAGTGGCTTAGCCAATGATGAAGCATGAGAAAGAATTTGATCTGTGGGAACTGAACTGACACCTCTCAATTGTATGATTTGTGAGTGGAGATCTCTTAGGAATACAAATCATGAAAAGACAATCACCACCCTTAGGGCTCGTCGATAGAAGGATAAGGGATAACTAATTTCATAATAATTATTATCATACATTGAAAGTGAAATAACAATCTTGAAATAATTTGTTGTCAATTAAACGAAACCTAGTTAATTAGTAGTAAATGACAATTACAATTATATATTAAGTACAATGTCTCCACGTGAAATGTGTGAAGATTTTGTCCTCTTCGTCTAGAACTATGCTTAGAGTAGTGGAGGGAAGGGACGAATTAAAAAATTTTGCAAAATGTATTATATACCCAATTTATTTTTATATACACAATAATAGACCACGTGAAAAGAGGTATTCCATTGAATTTCTTTGTTAAAAAAATTATATATTACAAATTAAATAAGATTACAATATATTTTTTGGTCACATGTATGTTGTTACTATATACATGGTGCAAATAAGATTACGCTAAGAAAAAGTTTTGGTTATATATGTGGTTGTGTTGAATATTCATGAGGGAAATTTCTACTATATGGTCAAAGACGATTCATCAAACAAAATCACTAAAGTAAGTTATTCCCAAAATAAATAAACACATTCAAAATTTTCAAATCGAAGCAACAACCAAACTTTCATTCTCTTTTCTTCTTCGCACATTCGATCGAACATAGGGCCAATTTGCGTAAAAATTTAACATATGGATCAATTTAGATAGTACTCTAATTTCAATTGTATTTGTGCATAATTATTCCTTAAGTTAATTGATAAACATGGATTACTACTACATTTCCCATGACAATGTGTTGTTTTGGACGGCCTTTTGGCAAGTCAATGAGACTTCTAAAAGTTAGATTGATAATTGAAATAGGTGTGGATATGAGAAATTTCATAAATGACATTTATAGTTATAGTTTGAGTATTTATTATTCATAGCAAGAGAAGAGAGGCAAGCGAGATTATGAGAGAGATTTGAGGGAAGAAGAGAGAGAGAAGAGATGCTAGATACAAATTGTATTCGACGAATACAACTTATATCAATGAATATAATATGATACATATAGGATGATACAAGTTGTATTTGATACATACATGTTGTATCACTTTTATTCATTTGTGATACAGAAATACAGATTGTACTCGATTCATACATACCGATACATACAGGCTGATACAACTGTATCACTTGTATTCATTCATGATATAAAAATACTAGTTGTGTCACTCGTATTCATTCGCTCTTGTATCGTTTGTATTTATTCGCGATACAATAATACATATTGATACATGTTGTATTCAATACATACATACTTATACCATTATATCACTTGTATTCATTCGCTCTTGTGTCACTTATAATTATTTGCAATACAGAAATACAAATTGATATAGGTTGAAAAATACATACTGATACAAAATAGTATGTTGATACAATCATTAGAGTAATACAATTGATACAATTATCTTCTTCTTCTCCTTTTTTCCTATGTATTTATTTTCTGTATTTGAGAGAATACAATTGATATAATTGAGTTGTACGTCTTTGTTGTGGAGTATCATACAATGAAATACATAATACAAAGAGAGCAGCGGATCGGAGTGGGGAGAGAGAAGGGCGTGAGAGAGGCGACGAGAAAAGGAAAGAGGTGAGAGGTGAGCGAGAAAGGGAGGTACCGAAGAGAGGTGAGCGGAAAAGGAAGATAGAGGAGAGAGGTGAGCGAGAGAGAGAAATGCTAGAAAAAAGTAAAGTATAGTTATAAAATATTTTTTAAAAAGTATAGCTATGATTGTAAAATATATAATACATGATTGCTATACCATGTAAAATTATCTCTAGATATCCATTGCTTCAAGTGGCGTATCACATATATCTTTTCATAAAATTTGGGCTTAATATATTGATAATTTTTAAATTTGTCAGTAAATTTTATTCGAACACTCGGATTGTGACTTATTTCAATTTAGCACCAGAATACATGGTAAAGTTTTCATGTTGTTTTTCGTTCTTCATCACTTTAAGTAATAAAATCATAATCAAAAATATCTTTGACATCGAAATAACAAACGACTTTTCGTTAGGCATAAGTTTATATTTTCATATAATAATATCTCATAAGTTATATATGCCGTAAAAAGCATAACAAGTTATGTCTTTGACGCTAAAAAAAACAACTTTTTCGCGATACAAATCATATACTTATATCATAATATTCAATAAATTATGTCGTAAAAGAAATAACAAATTATGTTGTATGTCCCTGACACCCAAATAGCAAATAATTTTTTTGCGACATAAATTTATATGTTCGTATCATAATATCTCACAAGTTATGTTACAAAAGCCTTAACAAGTTATGTCGTATGTGGGTAGAGCATAATGTATTTTAATTTTTTAAAAGAAAAAACACCACACAAACCCCCAAAAAAATCTCTAAAAATGATAAAGAACATATACCACAAAAGACAATTTCAATTTCTAAATACTACAATAAATTCTAAAAAATATTAGTGATTTCAGTTTTCCTTTTGAAAAAATATATAACGTAACTCATAAGTTTATATTTTGAAAACAAAGATCCGTTATTTACAATTTTATAAAAATAAAAATATTCATACTCGACATAAATAGATTATGTGTACCATGTGCAAGAATTATATTAAAAAATAACTAGTTGCTACTATTATTGATGCTTTGGACAAGTGAATCTCTTAAAACTTAGGTGCATTGAAAAGTTTGTAATATCATGTAATCACAAACATTTATTTATGAAAGGAACATATAGATATACGATTTATTAATGCGGCGTCTTAGGATATTGTGATATTTTTTTTAATTATGATTTGCTCATTTTGTAAGATTGTGTAAGAGTTGAGGAAGTTTTGATGGTTTTTACAATTTATGGTTTTTTCATGTTTATGAAGAAAAATACAACTTAAGAAACCTAAATTGCATATCCAAATAAAATTTCAACCTCAAATCAATTTGCTTTTGAATAATGTTCAAACGAGCCCTAAATATTGTCCAAATTACACGTTTGACACTCGCAATTCGGAATGTACCACATAAATTAAAACAAAGAAAGTACGTGAATAACTAATACTTGCATAATTATTACTAAGTGGCCATTTGGTTACTGGCTAGAGTCATGCAAGTATTAATTATTCAGGGTTTAGTTATGTAGATATTAGTTATACGGGATTTAGTTATGTAGAGTTTTAAAAAAAAATTAGTGAGCTAATTATTATTTCTTAATTTCAAAATGTTTAGTGAGCTAATATTTATTATACTCATTAAAATAAATAACTATTTAAATAACACATTAAAATTTAAATAAATACCAATAACTAAAACAGTAAAGTAAATAACAAATAACTATTTAATAATTTGTATTGAATAGGATTAAGCAATCAAGACAAAAAAAAAGGGTAAATGTGTATTTATTATTTTAATACATATATAACTAATACCACATAACTTATTCCACCTTCTATCCCACATAACTTATACATAGATTCTCTCATAAGTTATGTAAGTATTAATTATGTAGGATTACAAAAAATACAACCAAACATTGTATAAAAGTAATAAGCGAATAACTTTTGTCCTATTTGCAAACCAAACATAAAATAAAATTAATACATGAATAACAGCTTTGTGTTTATCCATAACCAAACGACCCATAAATGTATAACTCTAACCAACAACCCCTTATAATTAGAAACAATACTCAGTTTTAATCTTAAACACCTAAAATAACACTCCCTCTATTTTAATCTAGTTGTCTTACTTTTATTTTTAATCCATTTAAATAATAAATGTATTTTTCTTTTTTGATAGCTCTTCAATTTTAATTTTTTACCTAGCATATTTAAGACTTGAAGATTAAATAATATTTATATATTTTTAGTTTAAGAACATACTAATATTTAATTTTTTCAAAATTTTTTTTTTGTGTCAATTTGAAAATAGACAAATAAACAGAAACCAAAAAAAGTAATTATTTTAATTTGTTTTTAAGTTAAAAAATAATAAAACTAAATTAAAACCCAAAATATAATTATTTTTAAAAAGCGAGAATTAAAAGCGGAATTGTGTATAAGGACAAAAGCATTGCGCACGGGGAGCGTGGTAAAGAGCTGCGGCATCTTCTTCTTCTTCTTCTTATACTTGGAAAAAGAGTCACGAGGAATGAAAGACACGAAGCACTCTTCCTACGTGCTGTGGGCTCCACATTACCCATTCATGCTGTCACTTTCACGCCTCTCCTCACCCTTCTACCATTTTACTATTTTGACCTTCAGTGTTTTTTGTTTTTTTTTAATTTTAAAGGAACATATTATAGTATCAAATTTAAATTTGATACTAGGATTGCGCATGATACACAGTATGATACGATATTTGAAAATTTCGGTTCGATAATTTAGTTTAAAATATAATATTATTATTATACTAAATTAATTTGATGTTTTAAAGTTTGATTTTGATATTTTGTGATACGGTAAATTAATTATCATAGTTTAATCAACTTCAAATTATATATGAATTATAATAAAGAATTATGATTTCGATTTTTCAAGAAATGTCTCAATTAAATCATTAATCTTACATATGTAAAAATATTCAAAATAAATTACAAACAATTCTCTTTGTTACTTGATCACCCCAAAATAACATTCAAATTGAGATATAGTAGTTAAAGTTTCAATTTTTTTGAATTTTATGGTATTAAATTAAATAGCAAAAATATTTTTGAATTTTATGGTATTAAATTAAAGATATGTTAAATATATTAAAATGACTTTTAATTCGTGGTTTTAAATATATCATGTTCTATAACCTTCAACTAATGATAATCGAATACAAGATTAATCTTTGAAAAGTATATAAATTGAATATTTTTTTTAAATGGACTAAAAAAAAAAATAACCCAAACAAATTAAAATAAAAGAAAGTACTTTCTTTTAACGAGTTTAAAATGAATCCATCCTTTGAGCTGATCGAATTAAACTTTAGTACTATATCAAATTATTGGTTGTCATTCATATTTATTTTTTTATTAATAAAGTCATTTAATTTAGATTATTTTATTGATAAAGTTATTATAATTTAACTAAAAGGATAATTACATAAATCTTCTTTCAAATTTGATTTTGTAACACACACTTTTTATATGGTTTATGATAGTACGTTTAGGTGTGTCAATAACTTTTTTTAAAAATTTATTTTAACTGATGAATACTATTCAAATTTTTTAAAAATTCAGATTAGCTGTGCAAAAACAAAGATCAGATTAGCTGTGCAAAAACAAATTCGTGCAAAAACAAAGAATTTTTTAATACCATAAAATTCTCTTTGTTACTTGATCACCCCAAAATAACATTGACATACTAGCTTTTGCTATTTTTTTTATGTGAATCATCTACTTTTATATTTATATCTTACTATAATTTAATAGAATGTTATGATTCAATTGTAATATTTCTTAAAAGTTGTATAATCTTTTAAATAATCATTAAAGGTACTAATTTAATTATTGTTCAATATTAATTTATCACATAAATTAATTCGAATCAATTAGGAAAATAACATCACTGAAAAAATATATGATGATTTGGCTTTTTTCATGTTTAAAAAAATATGACTATGTAATAGTTCATGTTTACTGCGAGTAATAATATAAAGATTTAAAATATACAACATAACCATTTTAATTTATATACAATATTATGAACTCAACTCTGTCAGTTAATTACCAATCACCATTAATATATACATTAATTCTTCTCTTATTTATTGCACATAATATTTCTACATTAATAATAAAATATTTTTCTCTTAATTAAAGAAGAGAAGTTAACAATAATAAAGAATTATGATTTCGACTTTTCAAGAAATGTCTCAATTAAATCATTAATCTTACATATGTAAAAATATTCAAAATAAATTACAAACAATTCTCTTTGTTACTTGATCACCCCAAAATAACATTCAAATTGAGATATAGTAGTTAAAGTTTCAACATCTAAATAATTAGTTACTATTTTATATATTTGATGGTATTATATAGTTACATATGTAAAAAATTTATATGTAACTATATATTTTGGTACGGTGTTCGATATATTAATTTTTTTTAATAAATATTAAATATCGTATCAAATATCAAATTTTTTAAAAGTGCATATCAAATACCATAATATTTAAATTTCGGTGTCAAAAATTTCAATTTCAAAATGGTATTCGATATCTACCATACCATGTCCACCTCCAGAAGATGCTATACTAATGATAAATTTGAACTCTCCACTTGCTAGTTCATGTTATATGATGTGATATAGCAATTTGCTTTTTTTTTTTTTGTATTATTGAGTCATAACAAATTAATGTATTATTGAGATAAAGCGAATTCCAAATACTAATTAATCATTGATACAAAGTAAATTTTGAAATTTTTTGTTCTTTGATAATTATTCAAATTATTGCTATGTTTGATAATTATTCGATTTTTTCTACTTTATGAAATCGTATGTCATTTTAATAGAAAAAAACCTATTGAATTCAAATAAAAAGTGGGTGTATCAATCATGCTACTTTTTTTTTTTGTTAAACAAGAAAAAGGAAAATATTAGTAATTTTTGAACTATGAATACAAAAATATAATATGAGTTTAGGTATTATCTATTTAATTTTAATAAATTCTTCATTATTTTCAGAGGGTCTTGAATATATGTGTTTAAAGAATCGTGTATGATATAAAATATTATCCAATAATTAATATTTTTTTACTGTCTCAATAACTCAATAGATGCCATTTAAAAAAAGTTCCTGTACCATTAACGAGAATCAAAATATTACTACTATAAGACATGATAAGTTTAATAATCTTACAAGAAAAAATGATTAATTGAAAAGCATATTTGGTGAAGGCTCATTCAATTCTATGAAAGATTTTTTGAAATCCATCTTTGTTATAATAATAACATTTTTTTTCTTTTTTATCACATTACAACATGACCTATCACTTACGAGAAAAAGTAATTAAAAAGCTTTTGAAACTATATTAATATTATGTCTTTTTTTGTCCAGATAGATTAGGAAAATCTAACTTTTTTTATAATATTAAAAAAAATTCATTTATCTACCCTAGATATTTTAAATACATGTGATTTGTTACTGCAAAATGTGCCCATCTCAATGAACCAATACACTTAACAATCCATTCCAATTAGATTAACAAAATTATATCTTGTTTACATTTCAATGAAATTTCTCTTTAAAAAAGAAAACATGACTTGCTGTAATTCATTGACATACTAGCTTTTGCTATTTTTTTTTTATGTGAATCATCTACTTTTATATTTATATCTTACTATAATTTAATAGAATGTTATGATTCAATTGTAATATTTCTTAAAAGTTGTATAATCTTTTAAATAATCATTAAAGGTACTAATTTAATTATTGTTCAATATTAATTTATCACATAAATTAATTCGAATCAATTAGGAAAATAACATCACTGAAAAAATATATGATGATTTGGCTTTTTTCATGTTTTAAAAAATATGACTATGTAATAGTTCATGTTTACTGCGAGTAATAATATAAAGATTTAAAATATACAACATAACCATTTTAATTTATATACAATATTATGAACTCAACTCTGTCAGTTAATTACCAATCACCATTAATATATACATTAATTCTTCTCTTATTTATTGCACATAATATTTCTACATTAATAATAAAATATTTTTCTCTTAATTAAAGAAGAGAAGTTAACAATAAAATAATTTCATAATGTTGAATTTAAAAGTTTTTCTTGAATTTTTTGTATTTAATTTAAAATTAAACTAAAAACACAAAAGTGCAAGTTTTGTTCACCCCCCCCCCCCCCAAACATTTATTGTGTCGTTTAATCACAATGTATTTTTATATTATAATAAACTGATTTGAAATTGTTTGTTTACTCTTAAATACAAAATAAATGAAATATATCCAATTCCATGGTTGGATTTCACTAAATTTACATAGTTAATATATCATGTAAGACTGTCATTAATGTTCATTTATCTCACATTTATTTTAATTTATTATTAACACTATAAACTTTTATAAATTTACCATCCTCTTTAAATTTTTAATTTTAATCTAACAAAAATCACAAATCAAAAAAGGAAAAAACTCTTTATTACTAGTAGCTAGATTTCATAATCATATTATTCATAATAATTGCCTAAATTCAAAAAAGGAAAAAAATTTGACAAGAGAGTAAAATAGTTTTCTACAATTCATATAAAAACAAACAGTAAACACCACACATTTGACTAAATATATTATCTGAATCCCAAAGATTTTCAAGTACCAAACACCCAAACAAGTGACTAATTTATATCCATTACCAAAATGTATAATCTTTACACTATTAATTACATTTTAATTAGTCATCACAAATTATCTAATTCATTTTCTATGCTTATCATAATCAAATTTACCGATAACTATTACTCTCATATTAATAAAAAAATACTTTATTTCAATAGCATAAAAAAAAAAGACAAAGTAAATTAAACTCCTCATGTTATATACATTTCCACATATATATTCGACTTTTAGTTGTAAATTAAAGTTTTCATCAAAAATTTCCAAATAAATTAAAGTTTTCATCAAAAATTTCCAAAATGTTATGAAAGAAAAGATTATAAAGTAAATGTATCAGAGAAAAGTATACAGAGAGAAATTAATATCTTATTCACTTCAAACTGATTATTCAAATGAACTGAAATAATTTTTTATTTATAGAAAAATTGAAGCTATTGGCAAAGCTGTTTAAAGAACTTGTTTCAAGAGCTGCTTTAAAGAACATGCTTATAAGAGTAATAAATGATTATCTATTCATAACATAAAAGGATTAATGGTGTAATTTTTTTTTATTAATACAAAAAAATAAAAATATAGAAAAGGGTAATTGGTACAGTTTCACATATGTAATTTAATAGTGTTAATTTATTTTACTTGTACAAAAAAATAATAATATTTTTTTAAAATAATTATTTTTAGAGAAAGGGTAATTTGGTCATTTGACACCCAAAGTACCATGTTCAAGCGAGACCCCCTCTTTTTCTGCGTTCTCGAGAAAACCCAAACCCAACCAAACCCACTCTTTGCTTTCGCCTCTTCTTACTTTCTTCTCCTTCTTCGCCTTCGCTTTTGGCCTTTGTTTCGAACAAGTACAAAAACTCCTCTTCTTAAATCCTACCTGTAATCTTCCCTTCCTTCCAAATTTGTCTCTTTCCAAATTTACGTTACAAAGAACTCTCTCTCTTTTGGATTCATAAAACCAGTCGGTGATCTTTTGCAACCCAATTCTTTGCTAAAATCACAGAAAAACCCCAAAACCCAACACCCTTTTGGTTATATATAGAAACCCAACCCTTTGGCATATAATGCTTGTTGATGTCTTTGAGAAAAAAAATTACTCTAAGAAAAAATTGTACTTGTTCAAGAAATGGATTGTTCTTCAAATTTGAACCGGGCTTTGCCGTTTCACATCGATCTTAACGAAACTCCTCTTCCTTCACCTAGGGAAATCGAAAGGGGTTTGTTTTTAGAACACCCAGAATCATCTTCCCGGGTCAAGTCGGTGGTCACTCCTCCGAGTCAAACGAATGTTCGGGTTTGTTCTTCTTGTGAGATTGGTTCTAATGGGAAGAAGGATGAGCAGAAAGAGGAGTGGAAATGCTTCAAGTGTGTGCTTAGTGGACGCCGCCGCAGCAGCTCTGACGGCGGCAGCGGTGCTGGTGGCAGAGGCGGAGGCGGAGGCAGCGAAGTAGTGGAGCTGCTGGATATGAATTCATCGCCGCCACTTGATATGAATGTTTCACCGCCAAGGGAACAGGAAGGGGAAGGGGTGTTTCAGTTTGTCGATTTGAATGAAGATTTGCCTGTTGCAGGACGAGAAGTGGAGCAAAACAATGGGGCCAAGTATGAATTTTACTTCTTTATTTATCCTTTCTTTTACATTTAAAGCACATTCTGGATTATTTTAGCAATGCATGTTGTATATGTACTTAAAGGTTCAAACTTTGTTAGTGTGAGTTTGTGTATTTCTTGATGTTAGACTGTAATTGTTATTGTATTTGATTGGATCTTTTCTCTATATTTAAATATAATTGTTTGGTGTCTTGATTTCTAGAATAATTAGTCTTTGCGTGAGCCTCATTCCCTTGAATTTGTGGTTACAGTAGATTATAATTTGGATTGAGGGTTCAATGTCTTGGAAGTTTTTTCTTTCTGTTGTTTCTTTGATATGTTATCTTACACTGAAGGAATGAAAAGAAGATTTATATTAAGATCTAATGGCAACATCAGAATTTCTTTCTTCGATCTTCTTTGATGTGTTTTTACTTGAGTTGGGGGGGTCCATGGAAACAATCTCTCTTTACCTCCCAAGGTAGGGTAAGGTTTGCGTAGATTCTACCCTCCCCAAATTCATTTGTGGGATTACATTGGGTATGTACTTTTGTTTTTGTAGCTTTCTTAGCTAGTTTTTCAATGGTTTGTCTAATGAGTCCTTTAGAAACAGGGGATGTGACTCCTCTTGATGATTCCTCTGTTGCAGTCCCTACTCTATTAACATTCTTTGATAAAGAGCCCCCTACTATATGTAAACTGTCATCTGTTTTAAATATCCGATGGTGTCACCTTGACAAAAAAAAAACTTCGAGAGGGAAAACAATTACTTGATTGTCAATGTTTGACTTCTTCCTAGATATAGGTGGGATGCTCTATCAGAGCTTTAATATCAAACCAATTTGGTGTGCTTTCACCTTAAGTTGGAAGGTCCTCGCTGACGCCTCTCATCTTCTAGATGCCATAGTAGTCCCTTTGTCCCATTTTATATAGTGGTATTTGACTGGACTGGGAGTTTAAGAGGTTAATTCAACTTGATATTATACATCAGTGGTTAGTGGAATAAAATATATACATTGGGAACTTAGTTTTTAGTTTGATAAAGTAAAGTTATATCAACAATTATGCCTCAGTCTTAAACAGGTAGGGACCACTGTCCTCGTTGACCATTTTTTACTCCATTTAACACTTATCTCAGGCCAATATTATAATATAAATTTCAGTAGTTACGTGAATTTTAATTTTTTAAAATTATGGAAGTCTTATAGAGTGATTAATTAACAGAATGGTGCAAATGTCTTGGATATTTAGTCCCAAAATGCAGATTTTCTTTTCTCTAACACTTCTTAATTTTGTAAGGGTCTCCTTATATGTATGAGGTATGTGTTCTGATACTTACAAAGCGAGTCAGAGAGCGATAAAATTTGGAGAAATTTCTCTTGGATGACAATATTACTTGAGTCATCTCCTCGCGATCAGAAGCGAGGAGTTGTCCCTTTCTGGGGGCAGCCATGTGCTTTAGAGAATTGTACACTTCCAACAATGTTGTGCAAAGTGAGTGAAAAGGTCGAGTCTTTTAATCTCAATTTTGAGGAGTTGGATTAAGATCAATGTTAATTGTATACTAGATGCCAAAATTAGTTATTTTGTTGCTATTTGATTATTATATGGCTAGATTCATATATGTTTGGCAGTTTTTAATTTTCGGTAAACCGGTGTGTTTCACTTCAAAGAAGAATGCGCTTTGTTTCTCGTTTTTTCCGTTTTTTCGTTTCAATCCCGATGGACCTTGCCTCTTCTTTGCGTTAGCTTTTAAACACACTATAAGATGGTAACATAGAAAGAAACCACACCACTTGAAAAATGCAGATAGCAATGTTAATCAAGAGGAATGATGAATGGGAATAGGGAGTTCGGAACCTTCTTTTGGTATAACTGAATGGAGCTTTGAAACTTGATCACCAATGTGTGCTTATTAAATGGTTATGGAAGTATAACAATATGGTGAACAAGTCCTTGTTGTACCCGAAAGTTTATACTTCACCTTTTATCCTTAATGACAAGCTTTTATAGCATGTCCATGAAACAAATGCAGGAAAGGTGAGTGTACATCTGTATTTGCATTGTGACAATTGTGGAACATTATCAAATATATTTTGGGGTGAGCTCATAGTGTGCCAATGCAAGGAAAGAGCAATAGACGACCATCCTACAAAAACAAAAGGGTCCCTCTGTAACCAGTCATCCATAATATCAAATAAATCCTTTTCGTCTATCTTCGACTATAGTCATAATGATCCTTCTATTCAACTACTTCGACCATTTTCGAGCACCTCATATCTTTTCTGGGGCATCCAGAGATTCAATCATCTTTTTGTGATTTCTCTTGCATTGTGCTTTTCAATGAATTTCAAAGATAAAAAATCCTTTATTGATTAGCCCATAAACCGTCACTGAGGAAATTGTGCGAAGATAGCTTCAAGCTCTATTAGGTGGCATGGATAGTGAGGAACCATAGATGCTTTGAGCTTGAGGTGTGTACTTTCATCATTAGTTATCGCACCCAAGGACGTAAATAGTAGGTCATTTCGTATCATTTGTCTAAGCTTTAATGGACAAGGTTACGTGGTGTTTGTGATGGTGGGAGGTAGCAATTGTCCCATGGAATTAGTTGAGGAGCGCACAAGGTGAACCGAACACCACAATTATAAAAAAAGAACTTTCATCATTAGTTCATCATTAACAACCTAAATAACTTGGAGACTGTTTGCATGTAAGTACTAGAGTGTAGACCATAAAGGTCAAGGTTGAGGATTTCATATATTGTCAAAGGGAAGGTGGAAGAACACCCTTTGTACCTAAGGGTGTGGCCTAGTGGTAAATGAAGTGAGTTGAGCACCATGAGGTCTTAGGTCAAATCTTCAGCAGGCAAAATACTAGATGTTTTTTTCCATCTGTTCTAGCCTTGGTGGACAAAGTTACATGGTGCCTGCTGCTGTTGGGAGGTGATAGATATCCGTGGAATTAGTCGAGGTGCACGCAAGCTGACTTAGACACGCTTATAAAAAAGAAAGGATTAGGAACGTAGAAAGTAATAAAATGTCAAAGGGAAAAAACGTATTACATCTATACTATGTTTCAAGTATCGCTTAGTTGTTTAGCAATTGGGTGTTCAACTTTTACAATTCTTTTTAAAAAACAATTTGATTCATTTACAAAAACAATATTTAACGGATTAGAATCAACTAATTGATGGTCATAATTATCTTGAATATATTAATCATTTCTTTATTTTTCGATCGCCTGGAAGGGACAAAAGAAAGATCTTGCTGTTTTTTCAACAATTTCTAATCTCTATTGGAGCAATTCACCGAAGGAAGAATGCAGTCCTAAGAAGAGAAGCTCAAAATGAATGAAAACTTCATTCTGTACATGCTAGATCATGAATTAGTAACTGCTTCCAATTTCCAAATGCTTTCACCGGAACTGAAATTACAGAACTTGGCCAAGGCAGATCCTTGAACATGTTTTCTTTAGTACTTTAGTGAAGGCAATTTTGGTGGTTTTGCTTATGGATATTTGTCCCATTCTTGTTGCTGCTTCGAGAAAGATCACGCCTTCAATGGAAAAAGTGACCTTAACTCCGTCTTTGAGCTTCATCTTTGGTTGTCAGGATACCTTCCATTCACTTGGTAGTAAATCTTGATTATCTCAATTTCATTCAATGGAAATCTCCGTCTTCCATTTCCATTTACATGAGAATTCTTATTGCGTCTTCTCTTGTTATTCCTATTCCTTTTTGGTCAATTGTCTTTATATGGTCGAGAATAAAATCTAAGGATACATGATGCTGTCCCTTTTCCATTGATGTCTGAAAAATCATATGGATAATATTTTTAACTTTGGACTGTTGAAACATTTGATTTGTTTGCAACTAGTTATTCTTATCTTCAACCAGGAAAGCCAAAAGAGGGAAGAAATTGTTGCAAGTAATATTGAGCTTCGATTCAGGAAAGGCATCCTTTATTGAACGATTCTAGAAATGGCAGCACAACTGTTCCCATTCTCGTATTTACTGGAGAACTTTATTTGTATAGGCTTAATTACATTTCTTCTTTGGCAGAGAGCTTTGGATCAATGCTTTTTTTCTTTCTTCTCATCCATGAGTTTTTCCACAAAGCAAGTTATTTATTGGAAATATTGTGCGGGGCATGAGATCTAGAAAAGGAAAAAAAGGAGAGAAGAGAATATCTAGTTGCTTCATTCCCACATGAAACCACTATTCCATTCGCCTAAGGGGTAAAATCAATTGCCCAATGTTTGCAGAGTAGTTCAAATTCATTCCTTTTCTACGTATATATGGTTTATCACAAAGAGGTTGTATTTCTTTGGGTTATGAGTATAGGAATGCTAAAGAAGATCTTTCACTAGTAGTGGTCCTATAATATTACACGTTGGCACATAGCTTAATACTTTTTTGTGCGCACAATTATATGGAAAAAATCCGTGAGGAGAAATTTCTCGAGGATAGAAAAGGAGTTTATAGTCTACCTTTGCGTTTACTTAATTGGTTGTCACTAGTGAAATATGGTTAAATTAACTAAAATTTGAATCACTAGTAGACCATCAACATAGAGACATGATATATCCTATATACTATGTTGCTCAGGCTCTTCAAAAATACCACCGGATGCTTGTCGCCTCCAAAAGTAATGCATTTTTTTAACACCAACACGGATGCAACAACTTCGAAGAGTCTGAGCATCCAAATTTTTGTCGGTACATGGACTATTCTATAGTTCGATGGACTTGCCAACTTTGATCGCTAGAGAGTTTTGCAAAGGTTATGCTACCGCTCTAAGATTGATGATCATCCAGGAAATGCAAATTTTGGATGCACATATTTATTACGGCTTGCTGAGGAGAATCAAACTAGTTTAGTGCGAAGTTGAATAGGTTCAATATGGGAATGAAAATTTAGGCAACAAGTTAGTTCAGTGTTCAATGTTCAATTTAAGATTGGTTAGCAATACATATATACTTCCTACACTAGTATCCATTCTTGTTTTGTGTTGTCCATACACCTATTATCGGAAGTTTTGAATCAATAATTTTTCAAAAGTCATTGCTAGTAAGTTTATTATTGTTAGTGGTATACCTTAGGCCAAAATTAGAAGTCGTAAGGGCGACATGTCTTCATGCTGAAATAAGTAATGCAAATATTTTGCTGACACTCGTTAATAATTACTCAAAGTCTCATTGTAAAATATGGTATCTACTTCTATAATATAGTCAAAAGTATCGTTACCTCCACTTTTAATTCATTTCTATTTGAGTCTAATAAATGCCTCTTACCTAACACTGAGATTAAGGTAATTGTCAATTGACTCGATTTGAACATAGTAATTCTTAAGTCTCACATCGGTGGGTGGGAGGAAAATGTGTATCCTAATATAGTGTTGGGAAACTCACCTCTTGAGTTTGCTTTTGTGATTGAGTTAGGCTCAAGGTCCATTTCTTCAACATAGCATCAGAGTCAGACCCAACCAAGTCTTGTTTAGCTTGATGTTGGGCCCCCAAATGTTGTTCACACACCAAATGTCCAGTCCTAGGCGTGAGGGGAGTGTTAAAGTCCCATCGGTGGGGTGGGAGGCAAATATGTATCCTTATATGGTTTTGGACAATCCTCACCTCTTAAGCTGACTTGGGATTGAGTTAAGCCCAAGGTCCATTTTATTGACAATAATGTCTTAATTTTTTGAATGGGCTTCAAGATGTTTCTCTTTCTAATTCTTTGTTTCTTTTACGTTAACCTGTAATACATTAATGAGACACCGTCATTCTGTCCTGCCGATTTACTAAGTAAAAGTATACAAAAGGGTTGCAAAAGAAATGCAGCGCCCTGACTCCTTTCAAAATCAGTTTGACACTGCTGGCCGTTTTTCTTGTTTTTTTTTCTATTCTCTTGAGATGGAATTCTTTCTTTCCTTTCATCATAAAAAAGAATTCTTTCTTTTCCCTTCTCAAACTAAAAGGAGTTCTTTCTTTTCCATCTCCTTAATAGCAGTGAACTTTTTCTGACTAATATGGAGGGAGCAATCATGCATTTGAGCGTCTTGCTGCAGAACATAGATCTTATAGATTTATTCTGCTTCAGAAAACATTTAATTGTGAAACAAGTAAGCTAACTTATTTCTTTTAGTGTAGCTTTCTGAAAAATGAAAATAAAGCGTACAAATCATTTAGCAGTATTTTATTTTAATCACTTGTGGGATTTCACTGGGTATGTTGTTGTTGTTGTTTGTTGTGTACAAGCTTTTGTACAAAATTTGTCCCATTCTTCCGTTTTCTTTTTTGCTAATAAAATCTTATTTTGCCACAGATCATGATAACTCTTGCTGTAGAAGGTATTCTATTGATTGTCATTGTATAATGCAATGATTGAACAATGAGAACTGTATCGTTGGGGGTTCAAAATCCTCAATGCAAAGTCACCATTCACCTAGGAGAATGGAATGGACCCTGCTTTGACCCTTTTGAAGATGAATCTGCTTATGAAGAATTGCTTATCAAAAAATGATTTTCATATGAAAGAATCAATATAAAGCATTTGAGTAGCCGATATAAAAAAAATATAATAGATTTTAGTAACATGAGACAGAATCTGAGTGTAATGCTCTATGTCATACCTATCAAAAACACGAGCAAGCTGTGTTTCCTGGTTTGATATCTTAAATCCTTGTCTTCCCTACATTTATTTTTTATTCTGTGTGGTGGTGGCGGTGGTGTGGTGGTGGTGGTGGTGGTGGTGGGGGTTGTCCAACTTTTTACTTGTTTTGCTTGCTTGTTGGCTTAATGGTTAATGCAATTGGTATGACATGTAAGTGCCTCTACTGAAACACAAGTAAAAGGAAGCAAATCTGTCCTTTGGGAGATGCACATAATGCATCTTCCTTGATATATATACCTCCTTTACTATCATGTTTCACTGAAACTCATTCCATTTATTGAAGAGTAACTTTGTGTTGTGATTTCCGTTGAATTCCTTGTCTTTGTTTTCGGATGTGCAAAAATAGTATTTACTTCATTTGCTTGTAGATGTGAAGTTTTCGTCAAATACTCTTCTTGGTGAATTACAAAATATGACTTTGTTCTGATTAAAAAGAACATACGACGAAGTAAAAGTTCCTCAGTATGTTATTGTACAATAATCCATGTTATTAACATTTCCTAGATTTTCTGTATGGAGGTAAAAGCAGGTCCGCTCTTTTATTCTTACTACCAAGAGGCTCAGTTGTGTTTTAGAGAAGATTGATTTTTTCTGCCCGGATATTTTGCCGAAGCACGAAGAAGTAATATCTTCCTTGATGCCACTCTTTTTGTCCTCTTTCTCCCACTTTAATGACTTGGCTGCATATGGAAGTAACATTTAAAGTCTGTTTGTGTTAGTCTTCTCATCCTAAATCTAAATGGATTCATAGGGTATTTGGATATTAGTGCGATTTGTCTTTTATAATATTGAAATGCGGTTGAGTAGGTTTATTTAATACTTAGGATTAATCTTTTTCATGGACGGCCTGCTTTAGGAGTAACTGGATATTATTATTGACATTATGTATATTGCTGGTGTTCACAGAGTTCAAGCTATGAAAAGTTCCTCTTCTACTGGTCATTCCTTCAATGCCCCAACAAGCTCTTTTTTGCTATATAGGGAGAATGGATTTAAAACTCAGAAGGCCTCCTCACATACGGGGGATATTCATAAGTCACAATTGGAGGACACACTACTCCATAGATCTCACTCTGACCAGATAAACCGAAGTATAACTGATCCAGTATTGATGTATGATTTCAGAAATCGTGTATGTCATTTTACTGCCAAAAAATATGTTACGCAAGGTGTGTGTGAAGTTTATCTTCAAGACCTTAGAGAATATATTGCTGGGATGAAAGGTAACTTGTGCAGGGGCTGGCATGTGGATTTTGAGTATTGTGACAAAAGATGCAAGACTTATGCAGTATATGTTGGACCAGATGGAAGTCGCTTTGAGTCGATTGATGATGTTGCTCGACATATGGGGTTGCACCACTCCATGGAGGTTGAGAATGGAGGTAACGGCTTTACTTCATATCGCGAGGGATTGCCAAATATCCAAAGAAGTAAAGAAGCTTCAGGTTCTGCTAAAACCCGCAAGACCGGAGAGAGTTGGAGTTCTCCTGGGAGAGGCTTATTCCGTAATTGTGGCTCTATCTTCAAGTGTACATATCCAAGTGTATGTTCATCCTGTTACCAATATTTGGTTTATGCTGCCATGCTAGCTTTTGCATTTCTAATCTCCTCATAGTCCGAAGAATCTGGTAGTTTGTTCTATCTTAATTACTTGCAATTTCACTGGCTAATCTTTGACTTTTCTTTCAGGATGACTTTCCAGTCCAGTTCCAGGATTTTATTCTTATTGCAGCTGGAAATATTGATCCACGACCATTATATCACTGCACTAGTGAGATATGGCCTGTGGGTTACTTGTCTAGCTGGCATGATAGAATTACAGGATCTTTTTTTACTTGTGAGGTTGCAGATGGAGGTGATACTGGCCCAGTTTTCAAGGTCAGGAGGTACCCATGCATCCTGCATTCTGTCCCAATTGGTTCGACAGTCCTTTTAACATCTAAATGTGATTATCATATTGGCGAAGATAATGTGGTAAATGGTAATTCTGCAACTTCTACGCTGGTTGATGAAGAGAGTGTTTCTATCCAGGCGATGCTGGAAGAGTGCAGCCCACCAGATCTGAATAGTGACTCTCATACTGCTGAAAATATGGAGAGGGTGAATGCATTGCCTGGAAAATTTGGAAATATATGTCCTGGTGCTATTGGGCAAGGGGATAGTATAGGGGAGTTCGTTGTAGAAGGGAGATCACCATCATCTGTGTGGGAAATTGTTTCCCAGACTATTCAGCATGCATGCATTGATGCTTATAACAAAAAAGGTGTAATCCAATTCTGTTGTACTCATGATGTATATAAAATGGATGAACAAGAGTCGAGTGAGGTTGGTTCATTGTCCAAGTTCTCATACTTAGGTGCCCCTCCCAATTTTCCAAGATCAGTGCAGAGCAATTCCGAGTTAAAAACTGCTTGTGAAATGTTAGTGAAGTGGTTAGAGCAAGACAGATTTGGACTAGATGCTGACTTTGTGCAAGAAATTATAGAACAGCTTCCTGGTGTATCTGCGTGCTCAAATTATAAAATTGTTACTAAGAGAAAGGACAACACAACTCTGCAAACAGTTGGAAATGGGTTCCTGCTGGCTAAAAGAAAGAATCACTTGCAGGATGAGAGGGAAGCTGTTGAATCTTTGAGAATTTCTGGAACACCCAGAAAGCATCTGGAAGATGCTGACATTAGGCGTCCCTGCTCTTCAGGAAAGCCATTGAGTACAAAGATTCCTGCATTTTTGATTGGCGACACTCTCCAGGTATCTTGTAACTTTCGAGTTTGTTGTCTAGAAAGGAATTGGATGTTGTTCCTGCATGCTTACTTTTTTAAAATTTAATTTATTTTATCAAATGTGTTTAGGTTTGGGAATTTTTGTTGAGGTTTTCAGAGGTCTTGGGGCTAAAAGCTCCATTTTCATTTGAAGAAATTGAGGAGGAATTAGTTAGTCCATGGATAGACAAAACAAGTTCAATGGAAATGCCCGTACTTGAGATTCAGGATGTCAGAGAGATCACCTTAGCAAGAGGTGGAATGGACTCTCTATCTGGTCGATTGGGTTTCCATCAATATAGCCGATATGCTGGTGTGCTTTTTACAAAGATTCATGGTCTGCTGCTCAAAGCTCTTGTCACCGAGCTTCTCTCTAAAGTTGCTGTCTATGTAGATCCCAATATTGGTGCAGGAGGGTCCAAATCTAGAAGAGGTAGGAAAAAAGACCCCGACAATTTAGCTACTCTTAAGAAAACTAGACTTGATATGCTTCCCATTAATGAAGTTACATGGCCTGAAATTGCTCGGAGGTACATGTTAGCATTGTTATCCATGGAAGTTAACCTTGAGTCTGCAGAAATTGCTTGCAAAGAAAGCGGTAGAGTATTTCATTGCTTACAAGGTGATGGTGGGCCAATTTGTGGCTCTCTTACGGGAGTTGCTGCATTAGAAGCTGATGCCATGGTAAGATCGATTCATATTTGCACATGTTTCCTATCTTGATTTGAGGAATCTAAATAAGTACTTTTTCTTGCCTTTTTGCCTTGTTTTCATCTTGTCATCTAAGTATTATGCCTTCCATCGCAATACTTGCTGATACTATGGCATGTTTTGTCAAAATCTTTAACCGACATATAATAAGATTAAGGCTCATAATTTGAACTTATCAGAATCTCAAGATGTCATTAATTTTAGATATGCAAATGAGCTTCCATTTTGTGAGTCAAAATCTAACCTAACTTTTCAAGTTTTTATGGTGCCAGTTTTTTGTATTGTGAAGGACTCAAAATAATTAACTTTTTTTTTAAAAAAAGAAAACCACATTTTAACTTGGGAACTTAATGAAAAATACTACTAACTACCAGTTTTGGAATTTGAAAATTTGAAAGTAATTATAAAGCTTGGTCAGAGTCAGGGAAGAATCTGTTTGGCTCGATAGATACTGATGCAGTTAAAAAAGGGATGGAAGTAGTAGTTGATTATTCAGTTTCAAAAAAAGTAGTAGTTGATTATGGTGCATTAAGAACATGCGAATATGGAAGAAACATCTACCACTTCATGTGCATTGCTATTATACATTTAACAAGTCAATGACAGTGGTAAGCTCATTCCGTGGAGTAAATACTTGTTATTTGATTCAATTTTTCACATGATGTACTATCCTTAAAAGGAGGGCTGTTGACGTTCCAGTGAGGAGGTGCGAGAGGCTAGTTGTAGGGGATCACCAGAGGGGTAGAGGTAGGCCGAAGAAATATTGGGGAGAGGTGATTAGATAGGATTTGGCGCAGCTCCATATTACCGAGGACATGACCCTAAATAAAAAGGAGTGGAGGACGCGTGTTAGGGTAGAAGGCTAGTAGGGGTGAAGGTTAGTGGAGGTTTAGCGTATTATGTTGTGTATCATGTTTTTATTATCACATTATTTTGTGGTTGTTATTGTTTCTTTCTTGTAGACTTTACATTTGCTTTTCTTATTAAATGCCATGCTTTCTTCATTGTTTCTCCTCCTTTTTTACTTGGGTTTGAGGCATTTGAGCCGAAGGTCTTTCAGAAACAACCTCTCTACTTCCTCGAGGTAGTGGTAACGTCTGCGTACACTCTACCCTCCCCATACCCCACTTAGTAGGATTTAATTGGGTATGTTGTTGTTGTGCTATCCGTAAAAGATGAGAAATGTGTCTCTTTTAAGCTGCAATGGTAAGGCTTACGCCTGTTGCATGTCGGCTGTAGCATTTTTTTTATTTTTTTTTGAAATAGGTAACTTTGTATCTAATTTTCTATACTCAGTTTTTTTCTTTATGATAGTTTAAGTAAGTGTTGGGGAAAGGCACCCACATACAAATTTTGCGAGTCGTACAAATATGAAAAAGTGAGAAAACGTGATTCTCCACAAAGATATCCAACCATCAAATATCAATTATCATATTTGCTCCATAAATGTACAGAAAAATATAACTGCCATTATTTCCTCTACAAGATATTTGTGTTAAAATGTGATTTGTAACTTGAATTGTTACATACTATTGATATATTAATCGTTAAAAGTGCAATTAAGGGGTCGTTTGGTTGTTGGTTAGAGTTATGCAAATATTAGTAATACAGGAATTAATTATGCAGGGTTCGATTATGTAGGATTAAGTTATTCATGATGAGTTATTCCATCTTCTACTCTACATAAACTAATACATAGATTCCCTTATAACTTATACATGTATTAGTTATGAGGAATTATACGCGGTTAACCAAACATCGTACTTGTTGTGCTGAATTTTATATACAAAAACTAAAATGTCACCAAACATGGTATTAGTTATGTTGGTTTTAATACATGAATAACTTACTTCTTAACCAACAACCAAATGACCCCTTAGTATTATTTATTTGAGATATTTATTTTGGACGTGCCACCGTTTCATATTCTGTGTTCTTTATTTCATATGGGAAGATTCTCAAAGAGACCTTTCAAATTTTTTTTCTAAAAAGCTCTCCTCTTTTACCCTGTCTTTAGAGCTGGATGTACAGTCAACTTAATAGTTTAAACTTCTTGCCAATGTTTAATCAAGTGTTTGTTCTTGTTATACCTGCTTTATGTGTTTCCTACGTCACTTGAAGAGTGAACTTCTTGTGCCATTTTCGAGCCCATCTGGCTGTTGGTAAATGTATACAGAGTGTTGTCTTCTCAATATGCTTGATTCTCCTGTTCAGAGGTTTGTCCAAATCAAAACATTCTGAAGTGCGTAATTTCAGCTTCTTGCAGAGTCTACAAAGCAAATATTTGGATCGCTGAAGAGTGGAAACATTTTTGTTTCTGTTGATGAGAAGGAGTCTGATACCAAAGGAGCTGATGCTGAGAATGGGCAAGTCCCAGAGTGGGCCAAGGTTCTGGAGCCTGTACGGAAGTTACCTACAAATGTGGGGGCTCGAATTAGAAAATGTGTCAATGTGGCTTTGGAAAAAGATCCACCTGAATGGGCAAGGAAAATATTGGTGCATTCGATTAGTAAGGAAGTTTACAAGGGAAATGCATCAGGGCCAACCAAGGTGCAGCATGATGAATATCTTTAATATATATATATATATATATATATTCATGTGCCAGCTTTGTCAAACGACTAACCTTTAATCAAACATTCACTGAATGCAGAGAGCAGTAATTTCCCTCCTGGGGGAACTTAACCGTGGAAATACTTCATCCAAACCTGAGAAGGAAGAAAAGGTAAAGAGTTCTAGCTCTGTGTCTGATATCATTATGAAACAATGTCGGATTATACTACGGAGAGCTGTTAAAGAAGATAAAGATAAAGTCTTCTGCAATCTCTCGGGAAGAACAGTTCTGAACCCTAATGACAATGACAATGAGGGGCTACTTGGGCACCCAGCAATGGTACCCAGGCCTTTAGATTTCAGGACCATTGATGTGAAGCTGGCTGCTGGATCCTACGGGGGATCACATGAAGCTTTCATCGATGAAGTGCGGGAGGTAATGCTTTTAACATGTATATATAGTTTCGGTAATACATTCTGGTTTCTTAAATAAGATTGCATTTGCAGTATAAAATTGTGTTGTTGCCTCATCTATGTTCTTAGATATCTGGGATTTGTTGGATCCCTACTTTGAAAGATGCATGATTAGTTCAAGTTTTTTCTGGCACATTTTCATTCAGTCCTGTTCTTTTTCCTTCAGTATGATTTAATAGCAGGAAAAGATCAATATTGCTTATGCTTTGCTTCTTTTAGGTTTGGCATAATATACAGACTGCGTACTGTAACAAGTCCAATTTGCTTGAGTTAGCTGGATCGTTGTTGCAGAAATTTGAGGAAGATTATGAAAAAGAGGTTTGTTGGTCTTCTAGCCTTTCAATCCTATTGTTTTAAGCAGGAATGAATCGATTTGCCTTGGAACTCTTTTATATGTTTGTTTCCTTTTTTACAGTGTAGTAGTAGTAGCAGACTAGCAGTACTTCCCTTTTAGATAAACATATAATGTTAGCTCGCATTTAGATAAAAAACTGAAATGATATGGGTAAAGGTAATTCAATTCTTTAGTTTAGAAAAGGAATCCACTCTAAAAGCTAGTCTTCTTTTATCTTAAGAATCTGATGCAGTTATCAAATGTCATGTAATTCAATTCTTTAGTTTAGGAAAGTAATCCACTCTAAAAGCTAGTCTTCTTTTATCATAAGAATCTGATGCAGTTAGCATATATCATGATAGTTCAGTTCGAAAGGAAAGGCAGTTGAGCCCGTCTGCGATCGGTTGACCTATTCTTTTTTTTTTTTGATAAGGTAATTGATTTTATTTACAATTGGGGAAACCCATTAATCCATATACCAAAAGGAATAGAACCTACACCAAAATATGGTTCTCGACAGAAGATATCCCATCTCTATACCAATAGTATGCAATAGGTTAACCTTCTCTCAGAGAGGAAAAGAAGATGATCAAGTGTGTGGTATTTCAGTGTCAAGTGCGGTATTGGCACCTCGAAGCCGTGGCTCGGCATTGCTTTCTGTTTGGTGCATCTGAAAAGTTAAATTATTCCTTATCATTTTTATATCCTAGCATGAATAATTAGTCAATGTTTCATGAGACCGCAACTTCAGCTTATTGAGAACATGACCTTAGATAGGAGGATTTGGATGTCACGGATTAGGGTAGAAGGTTAGTAGGTAGTTGAGCATTGTCTTGCTTTTTGACGGGATTAGGCTTGGTGGTAGTCTGGGCCTCTGGTGTACTGTGTCTGTTGTAGTAATAGCCTTATTCATGTAGTTTCTTGCTTTTGTCATCTGTTACCGCCTGCTGTTTATTATGCTTAGGCTATTGCACTATTTTCTTAATGTTACTGTTCTTTGCCTGTATGCTCTGCGCTGCTTTCCTATTAGTTGTCATGTTTTCTTCAAAGCCGTTTTTCCTTTTCATTACTCCTTTCTTTTGCTTCACCTGAGCCGAGAGTCTTTCAAAAACAACCTCTCTACCTCTATGAGGTAGGGGTAAGGTCTGCGTACACTCTATCCTCCCCAGACCCCTCTTTGTGGGATTTGGCTGGATATTTTTATTGTTTTTGTTGACCAGAGGTGTAATAAGATTAGCAGCATGATACTAGAGTTGGTCCATTCACCTTTTTGTGCTTGGATTAAAATCCTATAGAATATGAGATTGTTTTCGGAGGAAATTTGATTTTGAAAGTTATCCAACTCGCTCAGTTCAGTGTCTTCAGTAACCTATTATTTTAGTTGAGCAATCGAATCTTGCTCCATTGAGTTTGTGATTCAACTTCTTCAGTTAAACCATTGTCATTGTTGTTTAACTAAGCTTTGGCTTGGTCATGTCTCCCCAGGTTCTTCCCCTAGTCCAGATAATTGAGTGTTCAAATGACAGCAGTTTAAGTAGTGAAGTTGCAAAAGATAGCGATGGTCTCCTAGCTCATGTGAATGAGAGCTCACTTCCTAAAGCCCCTTGGGAGGATGGACTCTGTAAAGTATGCAGCATGGATAAAGATGACGTCAATGTTCTTCTTTGTGATAAATGTGATTCGGAGTATCATACGTATTGCTTAGATCCTCCGCTTGTTAAAGTTCCTGTTGGGACGTGGTATTGCCCAGATTGTGAAGCGAAGATATCACAGTCCCAGAATGCTTCTTCTGGTTCTCATATTATTCGTCAATGCGTTAAAAGGAGGTTGCACAGAAAACTAACTCATAAGTTCATGGAAAAACTTTCTCAATTAACAAGCACCATGGAGTTGAAGGAATACTGGGAGCTTCCACTGGAGGATGTGAGTTCTTTAACTTTCTTCTGTATTTCTATGTTGACATAGTCTATATTAGCCATTTGCTCTTGGAAGATTATGAAATAATATTGTTTATTTATCCTTGAAAGAAGTATCTGTCTCACTTGTCTTCCTTTTGGTTTCTGAAACGTCTTCCAAGTTTAATTGACTCGTTGATTATAATGGTAATGGTGGGAAAATGTTTAAAAGTAATTGCTGGAGTTTGTCTCCAAATGTCTTAAGACAGTTGAAATGTTAACTTGTAGAACATGAGAAATATGCTTGGAATTATCAAACAAGTGTTTAAGGATTTGTAGACATTTGAAATTCACTTGTCATAGAAAAGGTATGGATTTGTCTACACAAGTCCAGTCTACTCTGGAGCTTGCACACTTAACATGCTTTCACTGCTTGACTTGAATGTGTAGCAGGCTTACAGTAGGCTTCACCTAAAAGATATCAGGCATTAAAATGTGTTTCTTGCTTTTGGAGAACAGTGTCTCTGGCACAAAGCAAGTTGAGCTAATTTGTGCAAAGATGTGATGGTGTCCATTTGAGAGGTCTGAAGTGTAATATCTGCGGAGTAAAAATCTTGTCACACAATGACCTCGGAATAATACTTGACAACTTTTAAGTCCCCCCTCAAACAATTTCAGGAACATTGTTCCTCTGCTATTCTAGTATGCTCAAGCTTCTTCATCTGATGTATGCTGGCACTCCTCATGCATTCAGCTTTTGGGTTTTGGGGGAGGGTGGGCTACTATAAAAATGATATCCACATTCCAGTTTTGTTCCCAGATGCTTTAGTTTCTTCCTTAGCCTCTCCTGATCTGCTTTGCCCACTGAGCTTTGTGCGGTGTATGCATGTTTAATATTTCAATTTTAATTCATGTAAAATTCTTGTCTCAAATCTATCTGTGTGATGAGAACTGTGTGCATGCAGAAATATTTGTTAAATTCTAGGATTTCGTAGTTGGGCTTAACATAAAAGTAGAAACATGAATTAAGTACAGCTTTTCCTAACCTAATTTGACATGTACAATTTCTTTCTCGATGGTGCAGAGAATTTTCCTCCTTAAATTCTTGTGTGATGAGATGTTGAATTCAGCCATTCTTCGTGATCACATTGACCGAAGCGCCTCTCTGTCTGCTGAATTGCAGCAGAAACTGCGTAGCGTCGGTGCTGAACTGAAGCTTCTAAAACATAAGAAGGAAATTTTGACTGCAAAATGGAAGAATGATGCCCGGAGCAGTGGAGACACAGGGTCAGACACATCTCTATGGTCCAATGACTGTAAACTGAAGGTGCAGGGGCCCGACAGTGGTAGCCATAACTCGTCAATCTCTGGTGGTTGCAGACAGCTGGATGATGGCACTCAACACAATAAGTGTAATGATTACAACAAACAATCCTGCTTGTACACTTCAAAAAACATTCAGGATAAAACTTGTTCAAGTGGCACCAATCATATTAGAAACTCTCCCGATCCAATCAACCATTTACAGCATCAGCAGTTGTTGAAGGATAATACTGGGTCTCTGAATACTACTTCTCATGCAAAATGTGGTACTGCAGAAGCTAGTTTGCAAAACGACTTGTCCAGATCTACTACCCTCCAACAAGAAACTGACCAAATTCCTGGCAATCTTTTGGAGTCTGCACAAAGTAGTTCGAAAAGTATAGTGCTGTTTGCTACTCACATTGTGTCTCCCATTACTTGTTCAGGCTCCATGAGCAACCCTTTGGAGGAAGCATACCTTGTTGAGATGTCTGCTCTAAAGAAGGAGATTCGTGCTTTAGAGGACTCAATTGCTGCCAAAGAATTGGAACTTCAGGAGGTTTCTGTTAGGAAGGAATACATGGGACAGGATTCAGAAGGCAGACTCTTCTGGACTTTTGGCAGGTCCATTTCTTCACGATTAGTAGCTTATGCAAGTACAAGTACACAGCCGGAGTCATCTCGACAGTTGTGGTCATATGGTGTGGAAAGTTCAAGACAAAGTGGTGTTTTAGATTCTTCTGCTCCTTGGGGAAATATGGGCATGCCTAATCTTGATCAGTGGACATCTTATCAATCTGATGTCGATACTGAAATACTTATTCGATGGCTAAAAGAGCACGACATGAGAGAGAGAGAATTGAAGGAGTCTATTTTGCAGTGGCGGGATAAAAGAACCATGATATACCACTATTTGGAAAGTCATGGCCATGACATGGAAAGACTGGGCGCTTATATCCCATCTGAGGATTCTGGTTCCTGTTTCAATTCTGATTCACTCGTCACCAGAGCTGTTACTGCAATTAAAAAGATGGTTAGTGGTTGCTTAGCAGAAGAGGAAACGGAAATCTGCACGAATATTGGTGTCAAAGTGAGAGTTTCTTTCGATGGTGAATTATATAGGTGCGAGTGTCTAGAACCATTATGGCCGTCTAAACCTCATTGTCTGTCATGCCACCAAACATTTTCCAATGCTAAGGAACGTCTGAAGCATGCAAATGAAAAGTGCAGGATTGATTCTCCCATTCAGCGGGATGGAGAAACAAGTGAACAACCCGCTAAGCGGAAAAGAATAGCAAATAATGAAATGCTGCAGGAGAATTCGTTGAGCAATATTGACGTGTCTCAAGCTTCCAAGAGCAAGATGTTTGGTAATGGTGAAGCATCTAGGAGGGACAAGCATGGTAATGCACCAGCTTCTGCTGAAAATCACACCAAACAGGAATGTCCATTTAAGTTTGAGGAGATCAAAGCACAGTTCATCACTCAGAGGTCACCCAAGGAGCTGGTGAAGGACATAGGACTCATTGGGTGTAATGGTACACCATCATTTGTTCCATGCACATCTCCATATCTAAGTGATTCTACCCTTGGATTGCTCTCCCAAAGGGAAGATGAGGTATGTGCAGGAAATTCTACAGATTTGTTGTCTTCAGAGCAGCAACTTCGGAATGGGGTCAAAGTTTCTCGCACTAATAACTCCGACAATCCAATTTGTACTGGAAATGGCTTAGCTGGGGTTGGACCAGTGTTTGAGAGACTAAAATCTGCAACCAAGAGGGGAAGAGATCAGTTTTCTTCTACCAAGGATAAAATCCTTGAATTTGGGGTTAATAGGTACTTTGTTATTCCGGAATCCTCGCTACATCCTGTAGCAGGTCGGGCTTCTGTGATTTTACGGTGTCTTAAAATCAACTTGCTTGACATAGACGCGGCTTTACCTGAAGAAGCTTTGAGAGTGTCAAGGTTACAATCAGAGAGAAGACATGCATGGCGTGCCTTCATAAAATCTGCAGCTACAATTTATGAGGTAAATGTTTTTCTCTTTTTACTAGACTAAGCAAGGCCGTTTCGAGTTTAGTGGTGGTTGTATCGTGAGGGACCTTAGGAGTCATTTGGTTGGTTCGCTAGGGAGATTTGATCTCCACAAAAAATCTTGCACTAATTATAAACTTTTGCATTAGTATAATGTTCGGTTCCTAATTTTCTTTCCTTCTTCCTAAACAATACCTGCATAAGTTATGTGGGAATCTGCGTATTAGTTTATGCTGGACAAAATGGAATACGTTTGAGGGTATTAGTAATGCATGAATTGAAACAACAAATGATAAAACTAACCCTCGTAAATCGTAATAGTAGACAAACTTTGATTAGAAAAGTAAATACATATTGTTTACTAAAACAGTATATACTATTTTTTAATACAGTAAACCGAATGTCCAGCAAGAAATATATCCTGCATTACAAACCTTGCATTACTAATCCCTTCATTTGATGTTCCTTGCATAATTCGTCTCTAAACCACACGACCCCTTAGTGTTCTGTGATTTCCTGTTCTTGTCAAAGATATCAGCCTTTAATCCCAACTCTCCACCAGTTGAACTTGCTCAATTTTTCAGAAAAAAAAAGAGTGTGTGCAATAGTATTTGATTGTTCTCTTTCTTTTTCCCCATCCTCCCCCCTCCCCATGAAGGATGCTCTTGTGCTCAAATGTTTTCTTGAGTTGTGAGTCTTGAAATTTATGGTAGGCTGTTGCACTAGTTCATGAGGATGATTTTGCAGCTGTGTGCATTATGCATATACAGTATTTAGAGGAACATTCAACTCTATCCCAATTGCCTTTCTTAGGCTAAGGGCTTTGGTTAAATTCACCGGCAAAGGTGGGATGTGGGGTGTTTGGTAGGCATGTCACTAGTTCAGATTCTCTGGTACTTAAAGGAGAAGGGTGGAGAGGAGGGAGTATATTATACACTGAAATTTAAAGCAGAATATCTGTTTTCTTCCTTTGGTCCTAAAATTCTGATACTTAAATTTTGCTCATTTATCTCCTTCAGAAGGTCCAAGCCACAATTATTTTAGAGGACGCCATCAAAACCGAATACTTTTTACACTGAAATTTAAAGCAGAATTTCTGTTTTCTTCTTTTGGTCCTAAAATTCTGATACTTTTAAATTTTGTTCCTTTATCTCCTTCAGATGGTCCAAGCGACAATTATTTTAGAGGACGCCATCAAAACCGAATACTTGAAAAATGATTGGTGGTATTGGTCATCACCTTCAGCTGCAGCAAGAATCTCTACGCTCTCAGCCCTCGCCCTCCGTGTATATGCCTTGGACTCTGCTATTTTGTACGAGAAACTTTCATGTCATGATGCCTCAGAGACAGATTGCAAGGAAGAGAGGGAACCTCCTCCTCGTAATTCTGTCCCCACAAACACAGCCAGTCCTTCAAAGAAAAAGCTGCTCGACTCGGAAGCTGCTGAGAGTTCGAGACCCAAGGGCTGTAGGACAAGTAAGAGGAGAAAAGATTCAGGCAACAGTTAAAACAGGATACAGGCTTCAGGTTTGCAGATCATCATTATTCAAGGCATTCACTGTACTCTTTTGTATACCAGTCAGGCCAATGGGTTGAAATTCTTTAAGCATAAAGGAATGTTTGCAAGATCCTATCCTATAAGCTTCAGGAGCAGGCTGTGCACCAACTCTATCTATTGTTTGGAGAATCGAAAGATGATGTTTTTGCTCTCTGACTTTGTAGAAGTTACCCAAATTCTTTTTTGCTTTGAGGAAGGCATGGGAGAATTGTTCAGCACATAGCCTCTCTGAGTATACATACAACAAAAAGGCCTTTATATGCCGATAAGATTGTGGCATTTGGGGTTTTATACTCTTGAGAGATATACAGATTTGGTTAGGAGGCGGGCGCGCGAGTTAGTTAAACAGTTGTACATAGCAAAGCAAGTTTGAACAGGTCGTTAGTGCCATCTCATTTATGTAAGTTTTTATATAGACTAGTCATGTTGTTCATCAGATTACCTTCCTGATAAATGAAAAGGTGGTACGTCTTCTGATATCGTTCGATAAGTGTCTTCTCAAGGTAACGTTACGCGATTTAAAAGTGATCTTGCGCGTCTAGATTTAACTTGTTACCTTCTTACGTTTGACAGGAAGGTTTAGTTGCAGCAAAGTAGACAATTGAACCTTAATAAGAGCTTTAAATTAAAATGAGACTAGAGTTTAGATACACGTTACATATTTTTACATTAATTGATTTAATATAAGTATCGAGGTGTTTCCATAACGAACTTTTATCTGTTTGATCGTTGATTAATTTGAATTGCAAAGAGCAAAAAAAAAAGAAGAAAAAATCAAAGGACATCTTTAGATTGCAATTGTTGTTAAAACTGAAGGACACACTCGTTTCCACTCTATATAGCAGGAAAGTGTTCCCATTCTTTTTAACTAAATCACAATTCAATTATTGTTCGAAATAAAGCCAATTGTTTTTAGATTTCAAATTCTAGAGTGTACCTAAAGTACCGTAACTGTATATTTAGAATTCTCGTTTGTTCCGATTTGTTTTTTTAGGCTTTTATAGTGATTGCTTGTTGTACACCTATTATAACATTTTAATTTTATTTGATTGTTATTGATTAATAATATTCGAATTTTAATCTCATAAAAGATTAAAAATATATATTTAAATTTAAAATCTTAAAATATAGGCATATTTCACGAATTAAAAATTAAAGAAGGATAATACATTATTAATAAATTCGTAACTAAATGAACAAATATTTAACACTTTAACAGACAAATTTTAAAACTACTTAATAATTAATTTCTTTCAAGATGAGGGTGATATCTGTAATTGTAGCTTGTTATGTAGAATCAATTTGGCGATATAACACTTCAATTGTCGAATACTTAAGTTCATTTTTTTTTTAAAAAAAGGGTATCCGATAGCGCTTCCTCTTGATGGCAATTTAAATTTTATATATATATAGTTTTGATGCACGTGCGTGCATCGCACGTGAATGCTAAACTAAGCAGTATACTATGTTTTAAAATAATGGCAATATTATTAAATTAAAAATTTAAGTAAACATTTATAAATAGAATAATAAAGATAAATTTTTATGTATAATAGATGTAAACTTTCTTAAGATTACTAATTGTGTGCATAGTGAAATTTGTGAAATTAAAATCCGAAAATAGTTATTTTTATTTATAATATAAAGTTAGATATAAATAAGGTGATGTGACATCTCTATGACGTCCAATTTCATGAGTATTTTTAGTTGGGTTATTATAATAATTTAACATTGAAGTTAGAGGTGTTCAAATTTCACTAAACTTCGAACCCATTCAATGACTTCAAATCATACTTGAGTTTTTAAAGTAGAAAAAAATATAAACCTTAGAAAATTCGCACTTTAAAAATGTGAGGAAACCCCTCTATCCATTCAGAAAAATCACAACCGAGCTGTGGTGTTGAAGAAACGTTTAAAGCCAAAATTTAATAACATATCATAAATATTTTTAATAATATTCATGTATTTTTTTTAAAAAAAATTCACTTTTAAAACTTTTTACATGCAAAGCTATAAAGTTACCTTTATAAGGATTAATCCATTTAAATGTTTCTTTTTATGGACAAAAAATAATAAATATTTAGAAAACTTGAGTTTAAAATAGTTTATAAAATCATCATACAGAGGAAAAAGGAGAACAAATGTATGAGAACAAGAAAATATCAGACCCAACGCGGTAGATATCTATCTATATGTAATAAGAGAGGCAAAACATTCACCTCACGGAATGTAATTTTGTTTTTGTGCAATTCATGTCTTGCACCAAACTGGTTGGCAACATTCAACTTTCCATCGTTCTTCTGTAAATGTATTCAATGGAAAGTTTGCATATTCAATTTGTTAAAGTTTTACATTTTAGTTATGTTGGAGCTCCTCAAAGGAATAATCTGGACTTAAAAATAAATAGTTTTCTATTAATCGGATTCATGTTTATATTTTTTGGTATTTGCTGTGTAAGGTCGTGACACCTTCAACCAAGTAAGTTGGTTGTGTTTGTACACATGCGCCTGCTAATTATTATTATTATTTTATCATTCTAAATATATAACATTTTACCTTAATTAAATATATTTCATGAACAGCTGTCAAGGCAATCATGTGTTTACTTTGAATTTCTAAAAATAAATTATTAAATAATACAAATCTTTATTTTAAATAGAATGTCACATGGAATCACCACAAAAAAAACTAAATTATCCAGATTTAACATTTCAATTTAGTGTCAATTAAAACTTCCCATTACACTTCACGTCTAAACAAATTAGAGAACTTATTATTTAAATTTTTTAATTTTTATTTCAAATTTACGTGCGAAAAAATCTGAGTAACCAAACAAAAGAAGTTTAAAATGGATTAAAAAAAATTGGCAAATCAGTTAAGCCTATTTTGTGGAACTACCTATTTTTGTGGAACTATATTTCCACAAAATATTCTTGGAAGATAATTACAAATAATGCTACTAAAATTTATTTATATAAATTTAAAACACATGTTTTTTTTTTGTTTTTCTTTTTAACTCAAATCAGTTCCACTATTAACTACTAATTAACTGCTACATTAAAGGAGGATAACTTTTCTATTTTTTAAAAAATAGACGTGATTTGCAAACAAAACATATTGATTTTCGAAGCATATGTCAACGCCGAAAAGTAAGTTATTTTATTGTATTGCTATTTTTGCTTTACTTTTGACTCCTCTGAAGAATATTTGATGTTTTTTTGTGTCGTTTGTTATATTATCATCATTTTTGGTATTATCACAATCATGAAAATGGTACTGTTTGGTTGATTGAAGTTTGCGGAGGATTTTTATTTTTTCTATTGTGCAAATTAGCTTTAATAATATCAAAATGGTTTGATCCATTTTGAAGGATTAATGGGAGGAATCAAGTAAGGTCGAGTGCTTTTTATCCTTAGTTAATATGCGGAAGAACACATAAAACAACTTAAACAGCTTTAAGATAAGACAAATTTTTTAATGACATAAAATTCATTGTCATTAAATTTGTAGTTTAATTTTTATTTTCGTGAGAATTTATAAGTATTATATATCTCAGAATACAGTTCAATTTTTTTAAATACCACCAAATTGAATGCTTAATGGCTTATTTTATCTGTAAGGGCCACAGTTAAAATGTTAAATTAGGCCTTAGCCCTAACTCAACCCCAAAAACTAGCTATTGGTTCAATCTCTAGACAACTTACAGGAAATATAGGATTAACAGAAATTTGCAGATCTTTGAAGGGAAACACTTCCTCCTTAAAAACAACATTCCTTTTGACAAACATGGAGGATATAGCCTTTCTGTGAGAGGGAATAACCCATCATAACAGCAGGGATAACTCTAGGGGAAAACTTGTCAAGGATCTTTGGACATACAACATAGCATAAGCATCCAAAGGTCTTTATGTGTGAAAGGGAAAGAGGGTGTGAGTATAGCATTTCAAAGGGAGTTTTGTAATGAAGAAGTCCGTTTAGAAGCTACACAGTAGTGGTGACACACTCACCCCAAGACTTCAACAGAACATAAGCCTGAAACCTGAGAACTCTGGTTCTATACTTTCTTTCAGCTATACTATTTTGTTGTGGTGTATACATACAAGTACTCTGATGAAGGATACCAATAGTAGACATAAGAGATTGAAAATAATTACTAAAGAACTCACTGCCATTATCAGTTCTGAAGGTTTTAACATTTGTGGAAAACAAGTTGTGAACTTGTGTGAAAAAGTATCTAAGTATCACTATAGTATCAGATTTAGATGCAATAAGAAACACCCAAGTAAATCTGGAAAAGTCATCTACAATAGTCACGAAATACTTCATTCTAGTATGAGTGGGTATCCTGTAAGGCCCCCAGATATCACAATGAACAGATTCAAACACAGTTTTAGAAGTATGAGAGCTTGCAGAAAAAGGAAGCTTAGTCTATTTAGCTAAGGGATAAACAATACAAGGAGAATGCATGGTAGTATCTACAACATCAAGGCCAAATAACCTATTTATTAAATTTATAGATGCATGTCCTAATCTTTTATGCCATAAGGAGATAGAGTCAGATGATTTGGTGGTTCAGTAATATTACTAGCTAAGTGAGCTGAGTGAGCAGGAGCTAAGTTGGTTGGACTTTCTTTGAGGATGTAGAGACCTTGATCTTCTCTACCAATCCCTCTGACCTGTCCATTGGAGAGATCCTGAAAAATACAAAAGTCAGAAAAGAAAGTTGCCATGCAATGAAGTTCTTTGGTAAGCTGTGATACAGATAACATATTGCACTTAAAGTCTGGGACAAAGAGCATACTAGTAATGGTTTGATTACCAAGTACTTGAGTGCTACCAATATGTGAAACTAGTACTACATTATCAGTAGGCAAATGGACTTGTCTCCTCTCAGAATTTGACGTTGGTTTGACCTTATCTAGTACATCAAGACTAGTTGTCATGTGGTTTGTGGCACTTAGCCGCCAAAGAAGGATGTAATAAGGAATGTGAGATGACCTCGAAATGTTACCCTTCAAAGGAAGAAGAGGATTCTCAAAATGCGATTGAAGGTTCCTCCTGCTCTCAACCAGTTCACCAAAATCCTTGACAAGAACCTTACTACAAACCTTTTCAATATGCTCCTTAAGTACAGGCTTGAGGACAAAGCTGCAAAGAAGGAGCCTCTTGTTAAAAGGGCTCAAGCTGAAGCCGAAGGAAAAACTCCTGAAATAAAGAAATCCATTATTGTGAAGTATGGGCTTAAGCACATCACTTACCTTATTGAGCAGAACAAAGCTCAGTTAGTAGTGATTACTCGTGATATGGACTCAATAGAGTTGGTTGTCTGGCTTCCTACACTTTTCATAAAGATGGAAATTCCTTACTATTTTGTGAAGGCGAAAGCACGTTTAGGATCGATCGTGCATTAGAAAACTCCTTCAGCATTATGTTTGACAACCATGAAGAATGAAGACAAAATGGAGTTTAGCAGAGTTCTAGAGGAAATTAAGGCTAACTTCAATGACAAGTATGAAAGAGAACAGGAAGAAATGGTGGTATCATGGGCTCCAAGTCATAGTTCAGGACCAAGGCCAAGGAGAGAGTTCTTACTAAGGAAGCTGCCCAGAGATTGAACTAAGAGCTAGTTTTTGGGGTTGAGTTAGACCCAGGTGCTATGTCTTTACATTGTATCAGACCAGGACCCGTCTCACCCAATGTTGAGCCCCCGAAATTAAAATTACCCACGCACCATATGCTAAGCACTGGGCACTAAAAAACGTCAGGTCAATCTGAGAGTCTCGCGCAGGGGCTCGCTAGCAGACCTATGCTGCTTTGAGTCTCGCATAGCTAACGCTACGCTGCGCTGCACTGACGTGACTTGCCATAGAGAAGGGAAAGCCCAACCATTTGACCCTAAGTTCACAGCTTAGGATCAGAAGGAAAGATCCCATCCTGTCTTTCAAGCAATGGTCTATGAGTCCGTTCTCTCACTCCAACTTTTAGTAGTGTAGAAATACTATTCCGGTGATTCTTATACTTTGGGTAGTACACAAAACGTTCTGGCGAATAGAAAAGGCTAGGGGTTCAAGAGTGTTCATTGAGTTCTTCAATTTGGAGTAAAGCTTCAGATTCCAGGTATGTAAGGTTATTCATAGCATTGGATTGATTTCATCCATACGCCCAATATTTAAATTCATCGTAATTGAGTTATAGTTGAGTTTTACCGTAATTCTTGAATTCTAAATGAGTTAATTCTTCTTCTATTGAGTTAAATATATTTATAAATTGAGATTATTATTATTTTTATCTCTCATATTATTGGAATTATTGTTCGTGGCTATTTTTCCATGAACCCTAGTTGATTGGATGTTCATTAATATTTTTTATGCATATTTTGAGTAAAGATGTTGTCTTTTAATATTCATTGACAAAAAGAGTGATTTGAATTAATACTATATATGTATTTTATTAAGTTTTGAAAGAACAAAAGAATTGAGTTTAAATGAATTTGATTCTTTGGGTTAAATGATGTTTTGAGTAAGATGTTTTGAAGTATAATGATTTGATGAAAAGGTAATGATGATGATGATGATGCATTGAGATGAGTTTGATGTTTTTAATTAAAGTCCAATGAGACTAGAAGATAAGGTTAATATGAGCACATATTTTGGGAGTAATATTGAGCACCGAGTTGAGTAAGAATTTAATTGACTCAAACCCCAAAACTACGTAGCGGATGAAGGCTATGCTTATTAAGTCCCAAAAATAAGACTTTGATGATTGGATCCAAGATGGTGATGTCCTTTACCCTGTCAAGGTATTGGATGGATGTGAAAACGACATCGATTCGTTGTATCATCACTAGCTCATAAGTGATGGTTGTCGGTTAGAGAAACTCCCAACTGAGTAATCATTGCTTATTATTATTATTATTATTTTTAAACTTGCATTACATATTGATGTTGACATGATGTCTTTTTATGATGCAGATACATGTGTTAGAGATCCTCAACAGGCGCATCGTTGAAGATCATTACTTTTCAGCTATTTGGTGAGTCCTTCTTGTATTTGAAGGAACTCTTTATCCTTTTATTATTATTGGGTATTATGTTTCTTTTGAGGTAGCCATGGACATGTCATTGGCACCGTGTGGTAGTCTTAGAGGCTTCATAGATAGAGTTTGATGATGTAATTGTAGTAGTTCTCCTTTGAAACTACTTCTTCTAAAAATTATTTCTTTCATTTGATATTTGATGACGGCGAGCCCACATAAGTATTCTTATTTTCACTTAAGTCTTCCGCTGATGAACGATAATATCATCTGTAAAGATGGTTTCTGATTGCCGGCCACGCCTAGGGTAACCTCTCGGGGCGTGACAACTTCATCCCATAGAATCGAAAAGCTTTTATTTAGAAGTTCAACTAATTCGCTCCCCTATTTTGTTTCACATGTTGACTCTACCGAGACATTCAAAAGAATTTGAAATCATGAATGAGATGTCCGTCCATTAGGTAATAAAAAAGCTGCAATACCTGAAGTCACAACGGGGAGTACTTTTTTTTATTGTGCTCTGATCTTTGAAATTATTGTATTCTATAGAAATGTCTTGCCCGTTCCATCATGATCGTGAATAAAATTAATCTTTCTTATTCATTCTCTACAGATGATATTATCGCATCATAAGCTTGGATTTGACAGTAATTTAATAGGGGGAATGATTTTTCGTCTGGCTCTTTTAATGGCCTCTTTGTCATAGTCTAGCTCCTCATTGATCAGGCAATTTCCAACATTGCGAAGTAAGGTAGAATCTGAAAGTGGCATCCCATCTATGTTTTTCAAACTTTTACCTATCTTTAGTAGGATGCTCTCAATCTCAAACAGTGTGTATGCCTCAATTAGGTTCACATTTAATTGTAAATCTTTCATTCTTAATCTCTCTCTCTGCATTGATGGTATATCTTCTGATAATATTTCATAGTTATTCTTCCAAAGTTATCTTGCATCGGACACCTGGTAGTGCATAAGTATCATTACAAGGAGATGTCTCAACTTATTTCCAGTGGCCCAACTTGAAGCCTCTGCCAAGCAGTCATTCAACTCCTTATCATCATCTAATAATCCTAATGAGTAGCAAGCCTCTCAATATATTTTATGTTGTACTCCATTGATTGCTCTTATGCTTTTGAAGGAAGTGCACCCTTTGACAAAATTAAGTAGTATGCACATATAAAAACGTTCTCCATTTGTAGGGTGTGCAAAGTATATTCTACCAACTGCCCTTCCCTTTTTCCTCATGGTCCATTTTTGTCTCTAGTATTTCACACCAATCGTGTTAGGAAATCTGACTATATCAGCTCTCTTGCATCGACATTTTCTTTGTTAGCTTCAAATCATTTCATGAATTTTATTTTTCCAATATCAGGTCTTCTTAGTACGCTTTCAGCTTGCCTTGATTCTTCATGATAACTCCAGCAGTGGAGTTTGATCTGAAGACGTCTGAAGAAGAAGTGCAGAAGAGAGGAAGAGAATGTATAGAGAAAAAGAAGAAGACGACTGAAGGGAGAGAAGAGAGAAGAGAGAAGAAAGAGAGAAGAGAGAAGAGAGAAGAAAGAGAGAATGTGTATAGAGAGAGAAAATATCTTCTGAAGAATGAATGTTGGCCTTTCATTATTTTGAGATATGTATATATACATGTATTTCTGAATTGTACAAGTATAGTATTTTCTACTCATACCAACTACTTTGTAACTGAATCCTAACTACTTCATAACAACCAATTAACTACTTCTAACAATATTTCAACCAACTCTAACACCTCTTCAATACATGAAAGCTTGCTATGTCAACACTCCTCCTCAAGCTCATGGTTTGAAGAGATTCATCATCCCAAGCTGGTTCAGTAACTGTTGATGTTGAGACTTTCCCAGACTTTTGGTAAGTATATCAGCTAGTTGGTCCTTTGTGTGTACGAAATTAGTTTTCAGCATTCCTTGGCATATTCTTTCCCTTACAAAGTGACAATCTATATCAATATGCTTGGTTCTTTCATGAAATATTGGATTTGCAGAAATCTGAATAGCAGCTTTGCTGTCACAGAACATGTTAACAGGTAATTCAATTTGTACTCCCAGTTCTTTAAACAGGCTTACCAACCATGTGATCTCAGCTGCACAGTTGGCCATGCTTCTAAACTCAGCTTCTGCTGAGCTTCTGGAAACTGTCTCTTGTTTCTTAGATTTCCAAGAGATTAGTGATCCTCCAAACTTCACTAGGTATCCAGTGACAGATCTTCTTGTTTCCAGACAAGCACCCCAATCTGAATCATAGTAGGCAGTCAGTGTATCTGTGCATTTAGAAGACATTAGTAGCCCAAGGCCAGGTGCTTCCTTGAGGTACCTGACCACTCTCAATGCTGATTCCATATGTGACTGCTTGGGATTATGCATGTATTGGCTCAGCACCTGAACTGGGAAGGCTATATCTAGCCTGGTCACGGTGAGGTACACGAGCCTTCCCACAAGTCTTTGGTACATTTCAGGCTGCTTCAGTAGCTGGTCATCCACTCTGCCTTCAGGTGAAATGTGTTCATCATATCTCACTGATGTAAGCTTCTTATTCTGTTCTAATGGTGTTCCTGCAGGTTTAGCTCCTCCTAGCCCACATTCAGCAATCAGTTCCAGTGCATACTTTCTCTAAGACATGTGAATTCCTTGACTGGATCTAGCACATTCAATGCCTAGAAAGAACTTCAACTCACCTAAGTCTTTCATTTTGAATTGCTTTTGTAGGCCTCTTTTTGTGTCCTCTACTAGTCCAGTATTGCTACCTGTGACTAGTAAGTCATCCACATAGACTAGTACAATAAGTATATCACTATCAACTTGCCTGGGGAATAGGGAGTAGTCATAGTGGCTTTGATGGAATCCCAGCTTCAGTAAGGCTTCAGTCAGCTTCAAGTTCCACTATCTGGGGGCTTGTTTGAGTCCATATAAGGACTTGTGGAGTTTGCAGACCTTAGTATTGGACTCCCCCTGTCTAGCAAACCCATCAGGGACAGTCATGTACACCTATTCTAGCAGGTCCCCATTGAGAAAGGCATTGTGGACATCCATTTGGTGAATAAGCCACCCCCTAGAAGCAGCAAGGGCCACAATATCCCTGACAGTGACCATCTTGGCAACTGGACTGAAAGTTTCAGTGTAGTCTAGACCTTCTTGTTGGTTGAACCCCTTGGCCACCAGCCTTGCTTTCAGCCTCTCAACTTCACCTGTGGATTTATACTTGACTTTGTACACCCACTTACAGCCAATGGGTCTCTTGTCAGGTGGCAAATCAACTAGGGACCAGGTGTGATTAGCCTCCAAAGCATCAATTTCCTCCTGCATGGCTTGAACCCACTGAGGATCAAGTGAGGCAGTTTTAAAGGAGTTGGGTTCAGTGATGGCTGAGTATATAGCTAGGCAAGAGCTGTAGGAGGGAGATATATGGGAATAGGATATATGGGCTGCAATAGGATAGGAGCAAGAATTGCCTGTGGAAGTAGTGATAAAGTCTTGAAGCCAAGATGGTGGCTTACTAGGTCTGGAGGACTTTCTGGGAGGAACAGAAGGTGGAGGAGGCTGAGAGTGAAGCTCAGGAGGTACTGTTGGAGTTAAAGATTGGGGAATGGGATCTGAGTGTGGCTCTGAGGAGTCTAGAAGTGTGAGTACTAGAAAAAGTGGATTAGAGGAAACTTGGACATCCTTGAAAGGAAAAATGTCTTCTTTGAACACTGCATGTCTATTCACAAAAAAGGATTGAGAGTGGAGATCATATAGGATATACCCCTTTTTTGATGAGGAGTACCCCATTAGGACAGCTGGTATAGCTCTAGGAGAGAATTTGTCAAGAGCATGAGGGGTTGTGGCATAACAAAGACAACCAAATACCTTAATGTGAGCTAAGGAAGGAGAATGCTGATGAAGCATTTCAAATGGAGTTTTGTACTGAAGGAGTTTTTAGGGGATTCTATTGAGGAGGTAGACTGCAGTAGTGACACACTCACCCCAGAATTTTAAGGGTACAGAAGACTGGAACCTGAGTGCTCTGGCCATCTCCAGGATAGTCCTATGCTTCCTCTCAGCAACTCCATTTTGTTGAGGAGTATAGACACAAGAGGTTTGATGAAGAATGCCAAGTGTAGACAGCATGTTCTGGAATGCAGCACTGAGGAACTCACAACCATTATCAGTTCTCAGGGTCTTCACAGTTGTGGAAAATAAGTTTTGAACCTATGTGAAAAAAGTTCTTAACACCACAATTGTGTCAGACTTAGAGGCTATAAGAAAAATCCAAGTAAACCTGGAGTAATCATCAACTACAGTTACAAAATATTTCTTTACATCATGAGTGGATACCCTGTAGGGACCCCAAATGTCACAGTGAACAAGTTCAAATACAGCATTTGACACATGAGAGCTTACAGGGAAAGGAAGCTTAGTCTGCTTAGCAAGTGGACAAACTGTACAAGTAGAATGTTCATTATCTAGAACCTCAATACTAGATGATTTCTTTATTATATCTACAGGTATATGACCTAGCCTTAGATGCCACAGAGTAGCCTTTTCAGCTGGAATGACATTACTACTTGTGGAGTTTGCAGGAGCTATATCTTGAAGCTGATTTGCACAACCATTGACTTCTGCCTTTAGAGTGCCAGGGAAGAAGGTTGCCATACATTTGAGCTCTTTGGTGAGTTGTGACACAGAAAGGAGATTACATTTGAAGTCAGGAACAAATAGAACATTGCTAATAGATTGATTCCCAAGAATATGAGTACTCTCAACATGTGAAACTGAAACTGTATTTCCAGTGGGTAGCATTACTTGTCTTCTCTCAGATGGTGGTACAGTGTGAAATTCAGTTAGAAGTTCAGTCTTAGAAGTCATATGATTTGTTGCTCCAGTGTCAACTATCCAACTTTTGTCTACATATTTAGATACTAAAGCAGATATAGTACTACCTGCTGTAGCTGCTTTAGCTGAGTGTTCTCCTCCATTTTCACCTCCTTTGGCCAGCATTTGTAATATCTGATGATACTGATCTTGTGTGAAGAAATCTTTAGGTGTAGATGTGTCAACCTGTGAATTTCCATATTGATTAACTTCAGCTTGATTGGCATATGAACTGGAGTTAAACTGTTCCCTCTTCTTCTTTGATTTCCACCCAACCGGATAGCCTTTCACTTTAAAGCATTGTTCCTTGGAGTGTCCCCTGTAACCACATACCTCACATACAATAATTGACTTCTGGAATTTTTGTGGCTTGTTTTGGTCGTTATAGTGTCCCCTTCTTGGAGTGCCATCACCTCCTGGTTGATGGCTAAAACTGCCTCCTTGATTAGAGCCATTTCCTCCTTTTTTACTGAATAGAGCAGTGTATTCAACTGTTCCAGAATTAACATTTTCATGACCTGTACTTGCTAGGTTTCTTTGGCTTTCATGATCTACTATCAGAGAATAGGCCTTGTTTAGATTAGGAAGGGGAGTCTACATCAATATCTGACCTCTTGCAGCTGAATACGACTCATTTAGTCCCATAAGGAACTCAAGCAACCTCTGGTATTCAAAGTGTTCTTGGAATCTTTTTGATTCAGCACACGAGCACCCTGGGCATGGCATGATGGAGTCAAACTCATTCCACAGTCCTCTTAGATGAGTGTAGTACTCTGTAACAGTCATAGTTCCTTGAGTGAAACTATGAATGTCCTTGTGCAGTTGGAAGACATGTGCGCCATTAATTTTGTCAAATCTCTCTTTTAAATCACTCCATACCTTGTGTGCATCACCAACATAGACAATACTACACAATAAGCTGGGTGCAACCGCATTCATTATCCAAGACAGGACTACAGCATTACATTTTTCCCACATATCAAACATCTTAGGGACAAACTGATCCTTAGGAAATCTTCCATCAACGAAACCTAATTTACCTTTCCCTAGGAGTCCGATCCTCATAGATCTGCTCCAGATAGCATAGTTCTCGGAGCCGGTAAGCTGTAAAGAGATTAGGGAGCTACCTGGGGTGTCGTTCGGATGGAGATAAAGAGGATGATTGTGACCTATATTCGGAACTTCATAGCTGGTTGGACCAGCTGTTGCATGTGCTCCGTTTAGGTTCGCACCTCCGATTTCCATGGAATCTGATGTAGCTTAAGTTTTATACACCTTGACTGAAAGCTTGAACTTTAGATCGCTAGTTGATCTCTTCTTCTAGTTTCTCGCGACTGGGCTTCTTCTACCTTATGGTCCTTGAAGGCTCTGATACCATGATAACTCCAGCAGTGGAGTTTGATCTGAAGACGTCTGAAGAAGAAGTGCAGAAGAGAGGAAGAGAATGTACAGAGAAGAAGAAGAAGACGACTGAAGGGAGAGAAGAGAGAAGAGAGAAGAAAGAGAGAATGTGTATAGAGAGAGAAAATATCTTCTGAAGAATGAATGTTGGCCTTTCATTATTTTGAGATATGTATATATACATGTATTTCTGAATTGTACAAGTATAGTATTTTCTACTCATACCAACTACTTTGTAACTGAATCCTAACTACTTCATAACAACCAATTAACTACTTCTAACAATATTTCAACCAACTCTAACACCTCTTCAATACATGAAAGCTTGCTATGTCAACACTTCAAATAATATTGTATTTTGTCCCTCTAAATGGAAAGGTAGTTGCTTGACTGCTGGTTTCCTGTGATGTATGTCAAATTTATAAATCCTCCAGCAAGCTTCTACAGTTGATATGTATTTGTAGTTCACATATTTTTTAATCTCATCATTTTCTATTGTAGTTCTCGTATTTTCTATTCGTTGCTCTATCGGACCCTTTATGTACATACTTGAATAGGTACTTCACCGACTTTGAGTAATTGCAGACTTCTACATTTATATGTGTATCAAATAGGACAAGAAAGTTCCTATTGTATGGGACAACATATCTGTTGTCTAAGCTTGTACCATTTTTCATGACTTTACTATCTGTGTTCCGTCTCATATAAATTGGGAATCCATCTGAATCAAAATTTGTTTGTTCATTATATTTCTTTGGAAAATGTTTTGTGCACTTTCCTTGTTTCATACATGGGCATTTCATATTCTGCTCTCCGCAAGGTTCATGCATCATAAATTTTTGACTGCATTATAACCATCTGAGTCTTCTGCACCATCAGGAATTTTGGCTGATATTACTCTGTCAATATGATCTAATGAGGGACTTTTTAATGTTTCATGACGGAAGAGAAGTATATGTGCATGGGATAAACCTCTTTTCTGAAACTCAATTGTATATATACCTGCATAAATATTAGTGTTAGTAAATTTTTTTGCTTGGTATAGAAGTGAATATGGTAGCATAAATAGCTTCAAAATTCGTAACGGTTAGAACTTCACGTGAGGTTAGAACTCCTATAATTTGTTGTATCAATGTCTAAATTCTTTCATAACAACTCTCTTCTTCTTTTTTTGTTTGATTTAAGTGTTTGTAGAAGTACAAACAATCGCGCACATCTAGCAGGTTAATATGAATTTCGGCAAAACATGACATGTAAAATAAAGAGATATTAGAAAATATTATGGTAATGTACTCAATTAACAATAGGTAAAACTTGCAAATGAGGGCAAAGTATTAACAAATGAGAGGAAAAAAATGGATGATATAGACAAAACTTGAAGCAGTGTGATAGTTTCTATGTTTTTTTCCAGAACATATGATAAGCAAGGTGGTAAAAATTTAAAACTCGTGAAAAATATACATGATAATAATTGATGTGGCAATAGTAAAACAAAGTGATCAAAAATGGTAGAGTAAAGGAAGTTTTATAAATCGCACATGCCTCTTGATTACTGTTGGTATGGTACTTTTTTTGGTTAAAGAATGTTGTATCTCCTTCCAAGTTCTGCTTAGGGTGTATCCGATATGTGGAATCTGATGATTGTTATACGTAAAGATGGACACATTGAGACTGTATTTATTGCGAATGATCTGTAATCGACCATCAGGGTAATGACAACTGATCACACTCTCAATTGCTCTAGTTAGCCTATGTAGTATACAATATACCTTGTGGGTTGATATTAGTTATAATAATACAACTTAAAATATAATGTACATTTAATATCTATGAAAGAAATGGCTGGATATTAATACATAATTTTCTTTGATAGCCTACATCTGAAGCATTCCAAGTACAGAACAATACTATTAAAGTTATTGATATGTACGTCAATACAAAATCCAAAATACTCTACTTATTGCGCAAAATAATATTAAGCTACGTTAAAAAGGAAAAAGCTTTATTTTCTATTTTTTTGGTCCCACTGATTCTTGCTTCGTCCTCGTCCATGAATAGGTTTCTTTTCTTCTTGAGTTTTCTTGTAGAAACTCTTATTTTTCAAATGGAAACACCTTCGTCATCTTGGTCATGTACTACAAAGGCTTCAGACTTAGATCCAACTGTTTTACAGTCGTTGGGTCAATTCTCTCATTCATTTTGCCTTTTTCCTAGTGAATCTATTCTCAAACATTAACAACCGTGTATGTGTTCCTTATTATTTGTAAGTTTATTATTGTATACGTCAACTGAACACGTGTTAGATGGTGTATCAAACTATAGAATTTTACCTTAGTCTCTTTCTTAATATTGTATGTCAGTTCCAACTCCTCATCTGAAATGTCAACTTTTATCTCTGTTTTGGTGTCTCCTTCACTATCTTTGTCTTCGTCTTAGAAAAAGATTTCTCCGCTTTCTGAGGTTTGGTGGAAAACAGCTTCACCATCAGGGTCATGTTCTTGAGATCCTACTGCTTCCCGATTATTTGTTTCATGCTATCTTCCATTTTGCTTTTATCTTATACCCAAAAATAAAAGTCAATCCTTAATAACAGTCTATGTGTACCTGTTTATTTGTAAATGAAGTATTTAGTACAAAGGGATACAAGTTATAGTACTTCACTTTATCTTCTTTTTTTCTTCTTGTACTGCTCTTCCAGTTCATCGTCTGGAGTAAATAGTTTTGTAAACGTAAAGTTTTCATGACCCTCTTTCAAATTATAATGGTTTAATTTAAATTTGAAAATAAATTCTTTCCCGCAAAAGCTTTGTATTTGTGAAGGTACATTTGTATGGAGTGACGATAATCTGTTGACCAACTTGTGTGCAAAAGTATCAAGCAGCTTTTTAATCATTCCATTAAACATGATGAAAGTAGTCTCACCAATGCCGTCATTGACTTGAATGTGTACTTGTACGTATGTTTAGGTAATGTGTTAGTGTGCACTATATCATAAGATGCAGTTACATTGTTAAATGATACTTTACCTAATCAAAGGGAAGGCACTTTATTTTGCGCAATTGGGAAATGTGTATACATCATTTGTAGGTGAAATATATGTTGTTAGTCACCTCTAGAAGACTCATGAATTTGATATCTTAAAATATCATGATATATTTTTTGATTTACCTTAAAATGAGTAGATTCTTATTTAATTTTATTTTGGTGCATGTGATATCAATTCGAGTCCATCTTTGGACTCCATCCTTGCATATCATTGAGTTTTGAGTCTCCCATCATCTTGCTCGAATTGTTGGAAAGTTGATACATGGAAAGGAAGCTAATATACATGGTTTGAATATTGATATTGGATGTATACATGGAATACAGATGGAAAATTGTGTTATATACATTGATATACAATATATCTATAGTCCGATATGCAAGAAAATAATATTGTATACATTGATATACAATGTATATACAATATGATATACAGTGGTATATAGCAGAATTGGGCCAAAAACCCAAAACCCAGGTGGACCAACAACTTAGTCAAGATGTACAGAAATTAAGTGTCGGGTCATATTTTTTTATGTTATTTATTATTTATTTTTATTGATTCAGTTTGCAATAATTGATTTACTTATGTTGTTTATTATTGCTTAGATATTAATCTTAGTTTAGTTTAACTTAATTATATTTCCGTAAAGATAAACCATTTAATGTTAATTTATTTTTTAAAATAATTTTCTACCTTTATTTAGCCATTTTGATAAACTTTACGTTCTTCTCATATTATTTTCAATGTATAAGCTTGATTATTTTTTCAAAAAATAGTTTTAAAGTCTTTATTTTCTTTTAAATTAATATTTTCAAAAGTTAGTCAAATAATTTTCAAATCGTCGGATAACCGCGTGTTAGCGGACACTTTGAATGCTAATACCTTCTCAAAGTGAAAATTCGAACCCTTATCCATTTTCTCTAATTTTAGGACTTAAATCTGTTAAGGTCTTTAAAATTAAGGTTTCTTGATTTTCCTTAAAAATTAAGTAGCGACTCTCTTTTCTAAAAATTGATTTTTTCTCTAAAAAGTTGAAATTAATTTTAAACCGTATTTTTTCGACATAACAGAAATGACGACTCTGCTGGAGACTTAATTAGGTTCTAACCATTAGATTTGATTGCTTATTTGACTAACTGTTTGAGTTTATATTAATTAGTAATTCTTGCTTTCCTTAATTGCATAATTATGTGTTTAATTTATATATTAAACTGTCATTTGCATTTCATGGCATCTTCCTATTGAATGTATAGTATATTAAAGAATGATTTTGCGAAATCGCGGCCGGGCATTCTATGCTTGACCCTTTTTCGGAACGATCGATAATTTATTTATACGTCATGCGTCCAATGATTGTTGTCAGGAGAGACGATATTATTTCAAGAGAGGGAATCACGGCAACCCCAAATCAGCGGCAACATTCAACCACAAACTTTAACCCTAATCTCTTTCAATTCTTTAATCTAAAGAAAATCGTAACCCTTTCTACTATGAATCTTGCAGGGACAAAGAGTAAATGGAAAATAATGATGACCTTAAATTTCACAAGACACCAATACACAGTCTGAAAGATAAATTGGGGAGTTTTTGACTATGAAGTCTTATTCCTATATTTTGTTACTTATTTTTTTATAATGGCCCCACTTTAACCCTTTTCTCATATCTTTGTAGGAAAATGATCCCCACAATAGTCGGGCCGACAATAATCGGGGATGGTTATGACAATGTATGATTCTCGTGAATAGTTGGAAGAATTCAAGTCATAAGAGACAATTTCCAAAAAAACACAATAACAAGTGATTCATGTAGGAAATTAGAAGAATATACCAATGTATAATCTCTGAGGAATATTTGAAAAATAATACAATGATAGGTGTCCTCACCGATGGTTGAGAGGACACGAAATGTATTGGGAAAAATAGGCAAAAGACACTCCCCAACTGAAGATGTCAACAAGCACTAGACTTACGAGATGTCACTCTGAGTTTGTCTAAATTTTTTAAATTATTTTATATGTCATATCTGTAATAACTACGCACACCTGATTCTCATCCCAATGAGATACTTAGACATCCCTTCTTGGATGCGGTATTTCTTTTTCAACAAAAAAAATAAAAATAAATTGTGTACATATTTTAAGATTCATATCTTCTTGATTGGGACGAATACAGTTAGAAGCATGTAAAATATTCGGTATGATAAAAAGAATTGGCTTGTGGTAAACTATAGCTTCTGTTGGTATCTTTGATTTGTAGTTTTGTGATGCTTGAAAATTCTCTTGCAGGCATTCAAGGTAAGAATAAAACCAACATCATTGCTTCATGTGCATTGTGTGGTGAGCTTTAGATTAAAATTCAATTGCATCGTATTGCTGATCTAGAACTTGGCCTGAATGTTTGTTGAGGCAAAATCCTGAGTAATGTTTGGCTAAATCATCAAAACCCTAGAATCATTGAATTGAAATTGATAGAAAAAGAGAAAAATCTTTGTGACTCCATAGATGGAAATGATCTATTGATGAAATTTCCACATACCTTGTTGATCCTTAGCTATCAAAAAAATGAGACTTGAGCTCTTGAAATCCTAGCTTGATGGAGAAGAAAATCTTGAGAGAGAAATTATTATGATCCTTAGAGAATTTTAGGTGAATGAGAGGGAATGAGGTTTATTTAAAGGGTTTGGGTATTTATAGTTTGTAGGGAAAAGGCCTAAAAATACCCAAGTATTAATATAAAAAAGTGTGAAAAAGTCTGGATTGTCCTTAAAATTTTTTACTGAACGATCATTTATACAGACACCTTATACGATCCGTACAAGCTTCCACGGATTGTATAGGTGTCCCTGGAAAGGTTGTTACTGGTTCCTTGGAGGGTGGTATTATACGGAGGGTTCTACAAGTCTTGTAACATTTGATGGGTCGTATAGGTCCTCGTGGAAAGTACCCCAAACAAAAATAATGAAGCCCTCTTATGATGGGGTCCACGGCTCATGAAACTTACCACGGTTCATATAACCTCCCACTAAAGTCTCTTAGGTTCCCAAGTCTAGTGGTGTGGTCTACGGACCCCTCTACGGTCGGTAGAGCTCACCACTGTTTGTAGGAATAGCTCGTGAAGTCGACCCTCTCCTAAACACTCAAATCCACTTCTATGAGCCAATCTATGACTCGTAGACCTATTCATGGACCATAAATCACTCGTGAACCTTAACATTGAACCTGCTCTGAATAATCCTCCTTTTGTCGGATTATTGCCGATGTAATCATAAAAAGCTCTCTCAATTTCCCATTTCCTAAAGCCTTTCACAGGGAACCTCCATGGGTCGTGGAAAGGAATACGGTCTGTAAGGGACCTCGTGGAAGACCAACAATTGCACTAAAAGAATTTTCCTCTGTGCGCAATTTTGGCGTCCAGCCTCCGCACCCTCAAGTCCTTTACGCGAGGAAACGCCAGATAGACTTTTCAACTTATGGGGTCTTACACCAATACACTAACAGTTTATGTGTGGGTTTTATGAGAGAACCGATTGGTTGTTATGCTGTGATTGTTTCATGTTATTGTACATATCAATTCAAAGTAAGAACTGGAGTCCGGGTTATACTATAATTGTAACTTTAATTATATATTATCTGTTTTAAACTAGAGTTCGAGTGATGCTATAATTGTAACTTTAATTATATATTATCTGTTTTACTAATTTGTGGTTGTTTGTTCGTATTTCATATAACGAAACTAGTCATATAATTCTACCAGTACACAGTGGTTTGTATATTGATACTGCACTTACTCTTTTTTTGTTGAGTACAGGGCATATTTAGGCGACTATTGCGAGACCTCAACTGTGAGAGTTCTACTATTTGAATCCAATGATGAGCTATTTCGTTCAGGCGAGCATGAATTCCTCCAAGTTTCTTGTCCATCTTTTCGGACATCAGACATTCATAGACTTTAGTTTATTATTTCCTTGTTTGGGGTTGCATCCCCACACTTTTTTGTTAAAGTTTTGGTACAATGACTTTCAGGTTTTAGGGATATTTTTTGCGAATGTTATATGTTTAGGGAAACTTAATCTTGATTGTTTTGAATTGTATCCTTAGCATTTTATTATATTAAGTTTGCTTATTAATGAAATGGCTGCTGGGTATGATTTGAGTTAGCTGAAAGATTAGTGTGGGTGACACTCACGATTGTGTACGATTGTATAGGTCGTGACAGATATTGTTAGGAATATGATTGATATGTTCTATTTAGATTATGTCATATCACATATGATGATTTGAATATATTTCTGTGAACGCTATTTTATATAAATATATGACATTTGATATTTTTATTATAGTTATTTCAATTGTGTGATCAATATGCCATTCTTAATTAAGTTTTGAAACTTGACATCATTATGAAGATTGCTATAACGAGAAGAGTGGCATTAACTAATGACAAAGTTTATAGGAGCAGCAAGTCAGTTCACTTTTTTGTCTATTATATTACAAGACTATATTATAACGGTAAAGTTACTAAATAGACTTTTTACAATACTAATATCACAAAACTAGTTTTTGTGACCATAAAGTCATTAAAATGCTCTTGTAAAGTTTATTTTCACATATATACACATATGCATGTATACTTTTTCCTTGTGTATTATAGCATAGCCAAAATCCTTCATATTATTTTCTAACAATCAATACACGACCTAACAACCCTAGTATTTTTACATTTAAGTGCATTAGCGCGGTTAAGCTCCTCAAGAAAAGAGGGGCAAAAAAAAATATTTGACCCATCATAATAATATCACAAATAGGGGTAGATCTAGGGTACCGGGTGCGGGTTCTTGAAAATCAGTACATATTTTTTATATTTATATTGAGAAATCTATTAAATACATAAGAAATATATGTTGGGAACCCAATAACAAAACAATTATTTTGTCCAACAATAGTGAAAGAACCCACTTAAGCTTAGCTAGCCTTCCTGTATGGCCTATGAGGGTTCGATTCCCTTGAAAATACATAAACTTCAAATTTTGGATTTGCCTCTGAGATTCACAAACAATAATTAAAGAAAAATGAAGAGCACTAGTACAATTACTTGAGTTACAAAAATTAAAATTAAGGATGGCAAAATGAGCCCATAAAAACATGACCCTTCCTTCCGATATAGAATGAACCGTCTTATTTAAAAATTAGGCAGATATTGCAAGAAGTCAAAAAAAAGCAAAAGCAAAAGAAAGAAAAAATGCAACAACTATGCAGGAAGTCAAAAGTGGCTTCTGAAAAAAAGAAAAAGAAAAAGCAACGTTTGAAAAAGAAGTTGACATTTGGTACGCATACAACTTTTGACAGGAAAAATAAAACGCGTAGAAAATTAACACGTTTTCTTCCTCCTATAAATAGAGGACCTCGTGCCCTCATTTAATTCATTCAAAAAAAAGAGTAAGAATACTAAGAGAGTTATACACCAAGATAAATATTGTAGTCTTGAGTGCCCTCTTTAGTGAGTTGTTCCTTTTACAAGAAAGGAGTGTTAATTGTTGTTTTCTCCTTGTATTTGAGAGTAGTATACTCTCATATTTTCATAGTAAAATCCTTCTACCCCGTGGTTTTTTCCCTCTATTTATTTGAGGGGTTTTCACGTAAAATTCTCGTGTCCAATTTATTTTCATTATTTTTATTATATCAAACTTTAGTTGTGGTGCTTCCTCCTCCCAACAGTGGTATCAGAGCTCTCGATTATTCTGTCTGTTTTATGTGAATGTACTATTCGTGAATAATAATTTTTTGTGAATAGTAAATTCAATGAAATTACTATTCACGTGAATAGTAAATTTCGATGACGGTACAGTTTGTCACGATTGTTCGCAAAAATATTCAGAAATAATCTAGAAGGGTGTGAAGCAAATAAAAATGTCGAATACAACAAAGTTTGACGTTGAGAAATTTAATAGGACTAATTTCTCATTGTGGAAAATGAAAATAAAAGTGATATTAAGAAAAGACAATTGTTTAGCTGCAATTGAAGGCAGACCCACAGACTTTGTTAATGACAGCAAGTGAAATGACATAGACAGCAACGCAGTTGCTGATTTACACTTGGCACTAGCTGATCAAGTATTGTCTAGTATGGCTGAAAAATAGACGGCGAAGGAAATATGAGATACTCTTACGGAGTTGTACGAGGTCAAGTCTTTGCATAATAAAATCTTCTTAAAAAGAAGATTGTATACTCTTCGAATAGCAGAGTCCATGTCGATTACTGAACACATCAATATTTTGAATACTTTGTTTTCGCAACTTACAATAATGAGTTGCAAAATAGAGGGGACTGAACGTACGGAGCTTCTACTTCAAAGTCTGCCTGACTCATATGATCAACTTATCATCAACCTGACAAACAATATAGACAGTCTAATTTTCGATAAAATTGCAACCGCTGTCTTAGAAGAAGAAAATCGATGCAAAAATAAGAAAGACAGACAAACAAGTTCGCAGCAAGCTGAAGCTTTAATGATGGTGAGGGGAAGACCAACGGAATGTGGCCTCAGTGGGAGTCACAATCATGGTAGATCTCAATCAAGAAGTAAGAAGAATATCAAGTGTTACAACTATGGTAAGAAAGGGCACTTCAAGAAAGATTGTCGGTTCAAGAAGAACAGTGAACAACTTGAGCCATCAAATGCTCAAGGAAATATTGCAAGTACCTTTGATGATGGAGATATTTTATGTAGTGAAGCAATATCAAATAATGAAGGCAGAAAATGTTTCACTAATGTCTGGATCATGGACACAAGAGCAACATGGCACATGACTTCCCGAAGAGAATGGTTCCATCAATATAATCCTATCTCAGGAGGGTCTTTGTTCATGGGAGACGATCATGCTTTGGATGTAATTGATATTGGTTCCATTAAAATAAAGATGTATGATGGAATGATACATACCATTCAGGAGGTACGACATGTAAAAGACTTAAGGAAGAATCTATTGTCTTTGGGACAATTAGATGATAATGGATGTTCATATAAGACTCATGGTGGAGTCATGAAAATATCCAAAGGAGAGCTTGTAGTGATGAAAGCAGAAAAACTTGCTACAAATCTATATGTACTTAAAAGTGAAACATACCAAGAAGGAGAAGCATCAACCGCGTCAGCAAGTTTATTTGAAGAATCAACGATGATATGGCATCGTAAACTTGGTCATATGTTGGAATGAGGTTTAAAGATTCTTGCTGAGCAAAAGCTTCTTCCAGGGTTCGAAAAGGTTTCACTACCCTTTTGTGAGCATTGTGTTACCAGTAAGCAAAATAGATTAAAGTTTAGCAGTTCCTCTATTAAAAGTAAGGAAATATTAGATTTAGTCCACTTTGATGTCTGGAAAGCACCAATGGAGTCTCTAGGAGGAGCGAAATATTTAATGTCATTTATCGACAATTTCTCCAGGAGAAGTTGTGTGTATCCAATCAAGAGAAAGGCAGATGTTTTTCCAGTTTTCAAAGAGTTCAAAGCACGAGTGGAACTTGAATCTGAGAAAAAGATCAAGTATTTCAGGACAGATAATAGAGGAGAATACATTGGTGATGAATTTAATAACTTCTGTAAACAATAAGGTATTAAAAGGCAGTTCACGGTGGCATATACTCTACAACAAAATGGAGTAGCAGAGCGGATGAACAGAATCTTGTTGGAACGGACAAGAGCTATGTTGGCAATTGCAGGGTTGGAAAAACTATTTTAGGCAGAAGCAGTCAAAACCGCATATTATGTGATCAATCGATCACCATCAACCGCAATTGATCTGAAAATACCAATGGAGATGTGGACAGGAAAACCAGCTGATTATTCTTGCCTACATATATTCGAAAGTCCTGCTTATGTTACGTACAACACCCAAGAAAAATTAAAGTTGGATCCAAAATTCAGAAAATGCATTTTCTTAGGGTATGCTGATGGAGTCAAGAGGTATATCTTGTGGGATCCCACTGTCCGCAAGGTGGTAATCAGCAGGGATATTGTATTTGTTGAAAACAAGATACAAGCAAAAGAAGGTAGCACTTCAAAAGAAAAATCAGAGACTACTACAATTGAAGTTGAAGAAATAAAAGAAGTTCCAGTTTCTTCTGAAGCAGCACCAAAGCACGTAGAACAAGAGCAAGCTGAGATCGAAACTCCACAAGTTTGACGATCAACTAGGGAGAGAAGAGAACCATCTTGTCACTCAGATTATTCTATGGAGAGCAATATTGCATACTGTCTATTAATAGAAGATGGAGAGCCTTCAACTTTTCACGAGGCTATGAAAGGCCAAGAATTATCTCTATGGATGGCAGCAATGCAAGAAGAAATTGAAGCTCTTCATAAAAATAAAATATGGAATCTTGTTCAATTACCACAAGGAAGGAAGGCCATTGGAAACAAATGGGTCTACAAGATCAAACACAATGGTAATGATCAAGTGGAAAAATATCATGCAAGATTGGTGGTGAAAGGATTCGCTCAGAAAGAAGGTATAGACTTTAATGAGATATTTTCTCTGGTGGTTCGACTCACAACAATTCGAAGCCGATCAACAGTAACAAGTTTATATGGTGTCGATCTTTTATTGGCCTAGCAAAAATGTAACATTGCTGTAATTAGGTAGAAAGAATGGTGTGAAGACTTAATTGATTCTCAATTAAATCTTCAAGTGGGAGAATGCAAGAAGTCAAAAAAAAAAAAAAGCAAAAGCAAAAGAAAGAAAAAATGCAACAAACAACTATGCAGGAAGTCAAAAGTGGCTTTTGAAAGAAACAAAAAGCAAAAGCAACGTTTGAAAAAGCAGTTGACATTTGGTACGCATACAACTTTTGACAGGAAAAATAAAATGCGTAGAAAATTAACGCGTTTTCTTCCTCCTATAAATAGAGGACCTCGTGCCCTCATTTAATTCATTCAGAAAAAGAGAGAGTAAGAATAATAAGAGAGTTATACACCAAGATAAATATTGTAATCTTGAGTGCCCTCTTTAGTGAGTTGTTCCTTTTACAAGAAAGGAGTGTTAATTGTTGTTTTTTCCTTGTATTTGAGAGCAGTGTACTCCCATATTTTCATAGTAAAATCCTTTTATCCCGTGGTTTTTTCCCTCTATCTGTTTGAGGGGTTTTCACGTAAAATTCTCGTGTCCAATTTATTTTTATTATTTTTATCATATCAAACTTTAGTTGTGGTGTTTCCTCCTCCCAATAGATATGTAGCCCAGTTGACTTATAAAAACTTCATCAAAATATTCTTAAAAAGACTTCTTTTTTGTTTGGTATGTTATATATAACAACAATAAAGAGAAACATTCTTTTTATTAGATACTTAAACAAATTATAAATTAAAAAAAAAAAACTTAGTAAAAATTGACTGGATTGATTTATGATTCGTTTCTGCTCAAGCAACATGCGTGGTTCTCATCGTTTAGCATATTCTCATATTTGGTTCCATAACTTTAATAGTTTAGGAAACTAATAAAAATGTTTTTTAGGAAACTTTTGTACGTCTATAATTTATAGGAAAGGAATTCCTATGTCATATAGGAGTAAGAAAATTAGCATAATTTTCCCTACATATATATTCTTCCTTATGCCCTTAGTTTTGTAGAAGTATCGTTCTTCTACAAGTTGTTGTAAGGAAATATTTTTTTTTACTTATAATACTTTGTTCAAGTAAAATGACTTATTGCATGAAGAAAAGGGAAATGTGGAGAAAGGAATTACTTGAAGAAATCGAAAAAGCCAAGTCTTTTTCGGAATCAAATGGCAAACAAGGACAAGAAATTTTTTTGTTGATGCACAAAGAGGAATTTGATGAACACCAAATAAAAGAGCAAAAGGAGATATGGAAAATGCAATTGTGTGAGGAGATGGAAGAAGCCAAGTTGAAGTTATATTCACAACAAATGAAGAAGAAAAAAGAGATGTGGAAAACACAATTGTGTGAAAAGATGAAAGAAGCCAAGTTAAAGTTATATTCACAAGGACAAAGCAAAATAGAAGTAAGGAAGGAATATGATGAACAACAAATGAAGAAGAAAAAACAAATATGGGAAAAACAATTGCAAGATGAAATTGAAAAAGCTAGAGAAAAGTTACAAGGATTGCTATAGAAAGCACAAAAAAATGACTGGATTTTTTATCATAATTTGGAAGGAATTTTTTTTTTGTTTCAATTGTTTATTGTATTCTTAACTTCATTGTTATGTATCGATAAAAGAACTCATTTTATGTAGCAATCAATTTGATATAATCACGTCACCCTTTTTTTTTCTAAATTTGTCTTTGTTTATTATTTAATTATTTTATTTTATTTTTACCCTATTTTTCTTATAATAACTCTAGCTCGTACCATACTTTCTTTTATAATGTTATAAGCTTATTAATCAGATTGTTGATGTGAGACATTATATAATGATAAAAAATATTATAATATATTTACATATTATATTCATCACAATATGATACGTACAATACAATATGATATATGTAAAATCCATCCAAATAATGTGTAAAAGATTTAATTAGTAGGGGTACATAGACAACTTGTAATCAATATGATCAAGTGCAACTCCTGCAAAATAAAAAATAAACTTTTTACCTCTTTTTTTTTCCTTTTATTGTTATGTGTGTAAAAAGACCTGCCCTTGCTTGATCCTCGTTAAAAGGGTTAATAATACAGAGGCAACTTAAGATTTGGATAAGAAAACTTGTCCAGTTAACTAGAAAGTCGTAGGATAAAATTGGAAATTAACTTTATCTCATATTTCGTTTGAGATATTTACTAATCTCAAAAAAAAAAATCCGTCATTTGTACTAAATTGATAGAATTACTATCTCATATAAAAACTAGTACAAAATAATATCATGAGATATCCTTGTTTGTCCTATCTCGCATATCTCGTTTGACCATGTGATACAAAATCATGATATAAAATCATATGAGATGAAGTTTTATTTGGACATGTAATCAAAATTGCTTCAATTCTTTATACATTCTTACCAAATAAGCAAAATTTCATAACAAAAGTTTAATACACTCACGAAGTTATTCTAAAAAAAAATACAACAGTTATTAATCAAGTTTTAGTTCAATAAAAAAGTAATATTAAACACGAGTTATAGTGTACTACTCTTTAATGAAATTGAATATGGTCAGTCTCATTAATAACTATATCATCATGTTCATATTCCATGAATATTTCATCACTCGTTTTGTATTCTCGCAAAAAAGTTACTTAGATATAAAATGGTAGATTTTCTATTACAAAATATAAACTTGTGGATCAATTTTTGTATTTGAAAAATGTGAAATCATATTATGAAATTTTCAAATCAAACTTTTTGGAGAATTTGAAATTTCAATCTCGTGATTTCGCAGGTCCAAACACGTACTAAAAATACTGTAGATGCAAATTATAGGGATTTAGTAACTTTCAATTTAGCCTATAGTACAATGTTTACAATGGGTCGTTTTTGAATATTTTTTTTAAAAGGGGGATAATTAGTTTGCACAAGTATATACTAAAACGAGATTATGTTGCATCAAGAAGCACATACAGCTTTGATCTTCTTCTTCATATCATTGAAGAAAACATTTACATGAACGGTATGAGATGTTTGAACTCCAGGCAGTAATAATGGAAGGGAAAGTCCAAAAAATGTTTATCTGCAGAAACCTCCTAAGTCCTATTATCATGCCAAATGTACTTGATCCAGCTTCTGCTTTTGAAAGAAAATGGTCAATATGAAATTCTCCTGCATCTCGGGGCCCTGTAAAATGTAGCTCGAACCAAAGGGAGTTCTCCACGATGTATCTCCCGATCTTCACTACATTTCAGGAGAAACCTTCCTAAGCAGACTATAAAGAGAGATTCTAGAATCTCATGTAAATTTCTAGGGTATGTAACTACAATATCTAACTGTTGAGCCCAACTTCAGGAGTGTTGGTAATAAGCAGTTGATCCATTCATGCCTGATATGGTTAAGAATTGCTTGTCAACAGCAGCAGTTATTTACAGATGGTAGGTGACAAAGAAACACTTGGGATTACCTGAGTATGTTGTTGTAAAAAGAGGTGACCAAGAAAAACTATTTGTCACTTGGATTCTTGAATTTTTCCTCAAGTATGTCACGGATTATCCGCCTCATATTAGATGCTTCTTCAGGTTTGAACCACTTGCGTCCAAACTGAAAATGGGTCAAGGGTCAATACATCACTAACAAAGAAATTGATGCATTATCAGAGCGGAAGAGACAGAAGATTTATATATGAAAAGGAATTAATACCATTGCTAGATCCTTCTTTTTAAACCTTTCATGAACTTCAGCGATGAATCGTTCCATAAAGAATAGCACAAAGAGTCCACAGTCATAATCATTTCCTTGTTGTGGGACCTGTAAGAAAAGTGCAACAGAAGGAGGTCACTATGAAGGCATGATAATGAAGTATTTACAAGTTCGCTTTATTTCTACTGCAGAAAGTTCTCAAGTAGAATTTGATGAACTGAACCAATATTTCGTACTCCCTCCCCTTGATCTTTGTATGTGTTCAGAAGATGTTAGGGAGTCGTTATCTGAAGATGGAGATTTAGGATCTTCTTTTAGACAACCAAAAAGAAAGGGGGGGGGGGGAGGAGAATACAGGCAAACAAAGAGATTAAAAAATAAAAAATAAAAACTAACCATGAGGTCTCAGGTTCGAATCCTAGAGGCAAACACTAGGTGATTTCTTTCCTATCTATCCAAATCTTGGTGGACAAAGTGACCCGGTACTTGTGCTGGTGAGAGGTAGCAGGTAGCTCGTGGAACTAATCAAGGTGCACCCAAACTGGCCCGAACACCACGGTTATAGAAAAAGAGAAAAAAAAAACTAATCTGAGCTAATCTAGCAGAAACTATAGCTAGTCCTAAGACAACATAAACACGTAAGGAGATCTGTCCAATGAAACACAACCACTTACTTTTTGTAGAAACCACTCTTTTCCAAACACTACTGCTGTAAAATGCTGTATGCATTAGGTGTTGTTGAATAAGTTTAATCTACCAAACAGAACGATAACATGGTGCTTTTTAAGTGAAATGTCGGAGGATATAAAAAGTTCGAGTATGAATAGACTCATTGCTGAAGCTCTGGAAAATACAGAACAAATGAATCATTTTAATGAGACGGAAATTTCTTAGCGAAGATATCCAGCTCTGCAGCTGAACACCCATGCCATGATGAATCAGAAAACACAATTCAACCAAAGAACAAAATCTCACATCCCACATGATGCCAAACCAAATTCATTACCTTGTAAGTTATTGACTGCATATATACAAGCAAGAAACATTTCACAAGAATGCTTAAAACTAAAAGAGACAAGAAATCTTTTAATAGGTGAATACTTGAATACTGTTATCATCAATTCTTTGAGGAAGATTTCATATTTTCTGGAAAAAAATTCAATTAGGGAATATTCACATCCCACATTGATGCCAATTGAATCCATTACCTTACAAGTAAAAGACTACATATATAAGCATGAAAGAATTCACAAGAATGCTTAAAACTAAGAGACAAGAAATTTAAATGGAGGAATACCGGAATAATGTTGTCGTCTATTCTTCGTGGAAGATCTTCCCATATTTTGTCTGTAAAAGGATGATCTGCTACTACTCTTTGTCTCAAGAATCTCCATTCTTCTATCAAAAATCTGGTCCAAAATTAATACTTTGAATTAAAATGAACCTCATGAGTGAAGAAGCTTTCCATTTCAGAAATGATATTCCATGGGTCATATTAGACTAATACTCATGATCATTTCAAACCAGAAGTTTAGAATATTATGTTATAAATGTGTTTGGTATGAAGGAAAATGTTTTCCTAGAAAATATTTTCTTGAAAAACAAGTGGATTTCTTACTTATTTTCTAGTGTTCGGTAAGTAAAAAAATAATATCCCAAGAGCATTTATATGTAAGCTAGCAAAACATTATGAGGGTGGGATGGGGTGGGGAGTGGGAGTTCAGGGGTGTAATGGTCAAGAGATGGGGGGGGGGATGTTGAGTGGGTGGGGAGGAGACAATGAACTTTGAAGTTACTTATGGTACTTGTTTTCCCTACTTCCATTAGGGAAGTCATTTTCCTCATTTTCAAGAAGCTTATTTTCCAGAATATTGTGACCAACCAAACATTAGAAAATTGAAAAACTTTCTCCCGTAAATGTTTTCCTCCATACCAAACACACCCAAAGTAATAATTTATTAATGTTGGAGAACCTCCCCATATATATGTGGTGTATAACACGTGAAGAACTCAGGAGACACACCAACTGCCGGAAGTTATCAAACCAAAACAATGGTTTTCATTATAGATGGGTAAGTTTGGTCATGAATTCCAGGAAAAATGCTAGATATGGTTTGATCTTAATTTTTCTTTAAAATTTGCCCATACAGACCACAATAGTTGCAGTTCCTAGCGATACAACAGTAGTAATTAAGCAAAGACTAGAACCTCACAGAAACTAAATCATGTAGCACACACACATGACCATTATTTAACAACCAACGAAAGAGAAGAGTTAATCTTACTTTTTTATAGTACCAAAAAGAGAGCTGCTGCTGTGGAGCCCCAATGAATCCAAGTGAAGAGCGATTGGCCCCAATTGGTCTTCTTTATCTGGCATGCAAATTATTACCAAGCTCCAGTGATGACTACAGAGGAGAAAAAGAACCAACATATGGCCATGAACAGCAAGCTCCAGGAAACTAAGTGAAAAGAAAAAATACCTATCGTAGACAAGTTAAATGGTCAGCAAGAGAGAGGGGGGGGGGAGGAGGAGAAAAGAACATAAGAGGAATCTGAACAAAGGACTGGAATATTAAATACTCCAATCTGCTTAGTTACTTAGGAAAATGCAACAACATATCCAGTATGAGTGTAATCCCACAGTTGGGATCTGGAGAGTATAGAGTTTACGCTGACCTTACCCCTACCTCATGCAGGTAGAGAGATTGTTTCTAAGAGAAATGCAAATAGCAAAAAATAAATACGTCCCAACATACGACAAACGTCGAATGTGACCTAAATAATGTAGTTTTATAAATTGATAAACTTCGAAACTAGGTCAAGTAATAAAAGCTCAACGGACCGACTACTGAATCCTCATGAATCAAGGAAGTAGCAAAATTAACCTAGAAAACTTACTTTTCATGTATGGGAAGAAATATATACGCTTTCTCAAATATATTCACCCCCTTCCACCACCGTCTTAATTTGACAAATAAAGCTTCCTTCTCATTCTGCTGTTGAAAATTAAGAAACAAAAAATTATTCAGATTTACCTAATATTATATAGATGTAAGATAGAATATAGAAGTTAAGATGGATGTGCTAAAATATAAATGATCACATCCAACAAAGAGTGCAAGTAACACGCACTAATGAAGAATAAGAGGTCCCTTAAGATGATATAGCCAAATCCTTATGTAGACCGCAGATGCGCCAATTTGATGATTGAAGATGATAAAGGGAACAGTGTACTTTATCCCAAAAAATAAAAAAATAAAAGGGGGGGGGGGAGGGGGGGACCTAAAATCACATGAAAAAAATTGTCTTAGGAAACCAACAATCTCTTGCAACCACTGAAGACTTAGCTAAGCACAAGACCCAATTAAAGCAAAGGACCCATATAAGTAATAGCAACTAGTAAGGATATAGGCCTTATTGTTGTTTGTTACATTGAAAATTAGGCAGAATTTTAATTTTCCAATGGTCTTTTTTTTGAAACTGAAATAATGGTTGGGAAGCTTGCTCTCTTTACACATGTATCAGATTTTCCAATGTTCTTTTTGTTTTGATCGAAGAGTTGTATGTGCGACAAGGGTGAGTACAAGATTTAGAGAAACCACTACTTTTGGAGTACCCTTAATTTATCTCAAAGGAGAAATTTTATATTAAAGCACACTATTCAGGGGGGAGAGAGAGAGAGGGAGCATCTGCTTGGGAATTAAATGGAGTCTCAAACATTTATAGGTGCTTCATAATTAAATCATTAATAATTTCCATAAATTTACTTCTAAAAAAAAGTTCATGAACTATTGTGTCGATCCATATTATATTAAAAGCGTGAAGCTCCTTAGCCAAATGTTGTTAATCTTTTTTACTCTTTTTAAGTAGAGTTCACATTGGACAAAGTAGACATTTTTTTTTTTATGGGAACAGACCCTACACGAGGCTCCCACCTCTCGTGCACAGTCAGGGGTTAAGCAACACCCCCAAGCCTTAACATAAATAATCAAAATAAAATACAAGGAGGGGGACATAAACCTTACCTCCGATCCTATGGTGGTTCATAAGTCGGCTAACCTATTAAGGTCGGCTAACTCATCCCCGATACAAAAAGGGACTAACTATAACTAGAAAGCAGTAAACCTGTGAGAGGACTCCTCCCGGTACAATTCAACTATGAAAGCATAAATGAGGGAGACTCTCCCCTTCCATGAGAAAAAAGGAAAGTAACCTACACTAGTCCTATTCCAACTATGCTACGTACCAGACATAGCTACATTGAAGAAGAACAAGTATACGAAACTTCTATCTCGCATGGGATGGGAAATTCTTTTCATCTTTGCTCTTTTTATTCTTGTCGTACCAAGTAAATCCAGGTGAAGTGTGCCTTTGTATCAGTGATTCTTTAATATCAGTGTAGACTTAGAATATAAATAGAATATTCTTTTGGAAAATCCAAACTTGTTGTAGTGTAAAAAAGGTAGGATTCTTTAATAGCAACACTTCCGGTTTAGAATTCTCTTAACAAATTGCCTGGGAGGCGACGGAAAAAGGATCCCAACAATTAATGTCGCCTTTGTTTAAGGTTTCATTTAACAAAATTGTTGTATGATAGAAAGGAAAAGAAGACCCAAAAATTAATACCATTTTTTTTGCAAAGATTGTTGTACGATAGTACAATAGAAAAAGAAGACCCTACATTAATATCACTTTTGGAGACTTTAAGTGATGTAGGTTCATATCCAAACCTTTTCTTTTAAGAATTCTTAAAATCAAAATAATTTAGAAAAGGGGAGAGTAGCACTTCTACAAAAGAAGAATGATATTAGATAAATATCTTCCTCTTTATTGAAGGAATAGGTATGCAAGGTTATTTTAGGTATTACTTAATTATCCCCATATATCTACTAATATCAAATACCCTAGGCAAAATATCTTCCTCTTTATTCTTTTATTGTGAGGTTTTTAATAAAATAATGAATATAAAACATGTATGATTGTAAGCTTCTTGATTTCTTTTGCAAGTCTTTCATAAAATAATTTTCGTAAATATTCTACATTCTTTATCTCTTGATTGTGCGGTGTTTGCGGAGCTATGTATGAGTTAGTTTCTGCATTAGAATGACAATGGGTCGGCATCATATTCTTAGACGGTATATTTACATGTTGAATTTCTACTTTACTTTTATCCCAAGTATTTTTTATCATAACACTAATATATTGAGCAAGGCTCTCATTCAAATTCTTGGCAGCAATGTGACCCGTATGACGTCGTGATACAGGTAAATGGACTCTACAGTCTTTTTCAAAAAATATAACGAGAATTACTATTTTGTGTTGCTAATTAAAATTTATATTTTTTTAACATAGAGTTGGGTAAGAGTGAAGATATGAATTTTTTTTGCATTCTAGTTCTTCCTTCTATATTGATGGAGCCACTTACATAATGGGTTGATGATGAAACTGAAAAAGAATAGGATTTATGAAATGCTATAGTGGCTTGATGAAGACCAACAACACAATGAGCCAGTGTGGATGATGGTGACATGTTACACAGTTCTACAAATTACACTTGCATAATGCTAAGGGTGTCTGCTGGTTAATCTTTTCAGATTTTAAGCCAAAAGGAAGAAATTGTATCAAAGAACTTTTGAGCACTTTGAACTCCTTTAGGTTTAGGAATTGTTTTATTTGTTACTAGAACTGCTTAATAATTCTTTATCAAATATTTTGGGTCACAATTCAAGGACTTCCACTCCTTCAAAGTTTAGGAGTTCCTATTTTGGTTACAACACAACAACAAAAAAAACATTAGAAAACATTTGGGTACTTTGAACTCCTTTGAGGGTTTTGAGTCTTAGTTCTACAAAAAAAAAAATACTAAAAACTATTCATTTTGACAAAGAACAGAAAACTTCATATGACTGAAAGTTATAGCCAATTTGGATTGGCTTATTTTAAGTGCTTTCAAGACAAAATAGCTTTTAAGCATTTTTGGAGTGTTTTGGGTTAAAAAAAAATGCTTATAAGCACTTGTTTTAAAGCCAAAATAACAAACATAAGCCAAAAGTCAATCCAAACAGGCTCTCAGTCAGTTATTCAAATCCTACGTCTAAACTATGTCATTTGAAGACTTTTAAGCAACAAGTTTCTTTTAAATCTATGTTTCTGATTATTTCTTAAGCAATTTGTTTACTTTTTCTAGACTTGGATGAAGAAAACCAAACTCAAGTGCTTATGCAATAAATTTTTAACTTTCAATTAGTTCGCAGAGTTATAGAGTGAACAGAAGACGTTCAAAGAATCTAACTGAAAATTAAATTTAACGAAGGCTAGGAGTTGACAAGAACAAAAATGTAATGTGAGATTTCCAGGATATCCATCTTGGAAAAGCTTGATACTGTATCATTGGTGATGATTAGTCGAAAACAAATAGTCGGATCAGTTATTTCCTCTTCTGGTCTCTCTTTGTCAATTTATAGTTACAAAGTTACATCTAACTGTTTTATTAGCTTCGATGTTTAGAAATATTTTTTCAATTTATTATTGGATGTTCACTCTCCTATCTTTTACCTTTATGGATGTAAATTTGTTTAGATTTATTAGAGACTTGGCTATTAGATATATTGTTATTTGAACTATACAAGAACTTCTAATATATAAAACTTAAAATTTGAGTAAGATTATTATTTATGTACTTTTTTGTGTGCATAATTTTCACATATTGTGGTAAATTTTTCATTTTATCAAATCAGCAAATCAATTAATTGAAAGGTTGACATTCAGGTCAATTTGGTAAAATTCAATAGTGTGTGGATAGTTCAATAAGATATTTGATTTTGAAGATTTTTGTGATGTATGACGTTTTCCTTTGCCGAGTTATTGTTTATATTTATAACTATTTGGCCAAAGCTTTAAGGAGGGAATTAAGTGTTTTTAAATAGCAAGAGTTATTTTTCAAAAGTTAAAAAATTGACTTTTCCTAGAAGCACTTTTGGAAATTGGCCAAGCATGAATTACTGTTCTAACATTGGACGAAGTGTTCTTTAAATTGATAACACAAACTGCTGCTTTCCAAAAATATTTTTTCAAAGCACACTTCTACAAAATGCATTTTCAAATAAGAGATTTTGAAAGTTTGGCGAAACAAACTATTATTTATATTTCATTGACCTTCATTATTTTTTGCGGACAACATAGTATTGGTTGATGAGACACAAGACAGAGTTAATGCTAGGTTGGAGGTTTAGAGACAAACTCTGGAGTCCAAAGGATTCGGATTGAGCAGGACCAAAAATGGAGTATTTGGAGTGCAAATTAAATGTTGAGTTGGATAAAGCGGACGTGGAAGTGAGGCTTGCCACACAGACTATTCCCAAGAGAGAGTTTAAGTATCTTGGGTCCGTACTCCAGGGTAATGGATACATCGACGATGATGTCACACATCGCATTGGGGCAGCATGAATGAAATGGAGGCTAGCCTCTGGAGTCCTATGTGATAAGAAGGTACCACCTAAACTTCAAAGTAAATTTCACAGGGTGGTGGTTAGATTGTCCTTGTTGTAAGGGGTGGATTGTTGGTCAGTCAAGAACTCACATGTTCATAAGATGCATGTTGCAGAGATGAAGATGTTGAGATGAATGTGTGCATACTAGAAGCAATAAAATTAGGAATGAGGTTATTCGAGAGAAGGTAAGAGTGGCCTCTGTGGCGGACAAGATAAGGAAAGTGAGGCTGAGATGGTTTAGGCATGTGCAAAGGAGGTGCGTTGACTCCCTAATGAAGAGGTGCATCGACGTCCCAGTGAGGAGGTGTGAGAGGTTGGTTGTAGCGGGTATCCGAAAGGGTAGAGGTAGGCCAAAGAAGTATTGAGAAGAGATAATTAGAAAAGACATGGTGCAACTTCATATTACTGAGGACATGACTCTAGCTAGGAAAGATTATAGGGATGAAGTGTTGTCTAGTCGTGCATAAGTTCAGGCTTGTTAGTGCCATTCATAGTACTAGTCGTACCATTGTAGTTCTTGTTATGTGTTGTGTATTGTGTTCGATTGTCACACTACTTTTTTGTTGTTATTGTTTCTTTCTTGTATACTTTACATTGATTTTCTAATTAACGGTTATGCTATCTTCATTTTTTTCTTCTTCTTTTACTTGGGTTTGATGCACTTGAGCCGAAGGTCTTTCCGAAACAACCTCTCTACCTCCTCAAGGCAGTGGTAAGGTATGCGTACACTCTACCTTCCCCATACTCCATTTAGGGGGATTTCACTAGGTATGGTGTTGTTGACCTTCATTATTTTTAGGAACTTGAATATTCTATTTTAATTTCTTTTTTGGAAAATGGTAACATTAATTCTATATATCCAGAGGTATACTACCACCGAAAGTGTAGTTCCCCAACAAAATTGCTACAACTTACATCTTGTAGTACAATTCTATTCCTTACAAAAAGTCTAAAACATCAAACTTATCTTCTATATGAGCTAATACTTTTTGCTCACACCAAAAATGAAAAAGGCCAAAGCAATTCATTTTTAAGTTATTCTGCACATCCTCAAAATATCTTTTGTTCCTTTCAGTCCAGACTGACCACCAGATGCGATCATGTGACAATCTTCCATCTCTCCTCCTTACTCACATTGCCATCCATATTCCAGCATCTTAGAACATTTGTTATGCTTCCAGGTTTCACCCACCTGATCGAGCTGATGAACATAATCCACAACTGTTCTGACCATTTATAATGCAAAAAAAAGGTGGTTAATTATCTCAGCTTATTCCTCACATAGAAAGCACCTTGAAGCCAGCTGGTGACCCCTCTTGTTCAGATTTGCATGAGTCAAAACTGCCTCTTTAGCCAAAAGCCAGATGAAACAGTATACTTTGTAGGGAATTTTTGGTTTCCATATCATCTTCTAAGGACAATCTCTTTCCTGCACCACTGCTATATTCAGTTCCTTATATGTAAAGAGTTCAGGATGTTGTTGCTTCATTGTTAGGTGACCTGCCCACTTGTCATGCCAGATAGAGGTTTTCTGCCCATTTCCTACCTTCACGCTGGTCCTGACCTGTAGCATTGGCCAGAGGTTTCTAATAACTCTCAAGACTGTACAACCATAAGGAGTTGTAACAGTCTTTGTCATCCAGTTATCCTCCATACTTTGTCAGGTAGGAAGGTAATGTGTTCAATACACTGTTGACTAGGGTCAATCTGCCTCCCCTACAAAGGTACTGACTCTTCCAATTTGTTAGTCTCTTTGTGCAGTTTTCTACTACCCTAGTCCATGCCCCTACCGACTTACTTTTGACTCTCAAAGGCATTCCATGCTTGCTAGGGTCTTTATCTATGATCCTGTAATAATGAGATATATGACGCTCTTCCTCCGATTTATATGTAGCCCAGAAGTTGCTTCAAAGATGATGAAGATGACCCTCAAAATCAGAACTTGTTCCTCCACTACTTCACAGATGACAAAGGAGTCTTTTGCATACAGTAAGCGGGTTACCTCCAAAAGATTTGCCTCTCCCACCTGGAAACCTATGATCTACCCTTTTCCTCTTGCATTATTCACTAGATTACTCATACCCTCTATTGCTAATATGAATAGTAATGAGGATAGCGGATCACCCTGTCTCAAACCTCTCTGAGATGGGAAAAACCCTTTGGTGCCCTGTTAATTAACACTGAAAATTTGACTGTGATTAATGCAATGTTTTATCCACTTCCACCTGAAACCAAAACCCATTTTCTCTAGGAAGTTCCAGTTCATAGTGATCATAAGCCTTCTAGATGTCCAGTTTGCACATAATTCATGGTTTTTTGCTACTCTATCTAGAATCCACACACTCATTTGCTATTAAGATTGCATCCATTATCTGCCTCCCTATGATGAAAGTCATCTGTTGTCTGGCAACTAAATCATGGATCACCTTCTTTAATCCTTCTGCCAATAGCTTGGGTATGATCTAGTACACTCCTCCAATCAAACTGATAGATCTGAAGTCATTTAACCCCAGTGCCCAAACTTCCTTTGGAATCAAAGCCACAAAGATTGCATTCAATCGTTTTTTAAGAAAGCCTTTCTCATGAAAATTCTGCACTGCTGCTACAAGATCCTCTCTGATTATTTCCCAGAACCTCCCGGGCGACAAAAGGTGCCATCAGTAATGATTGTCCTCATCGCTAATCCAAGGAAAGTTCTCCAATTCTAGTTGTGACCTCCAACCTTTTGTTTCTGTATATAATTTTTCGTTGTATGTCACTATCTCTTTCTTCACCCCTCCTAGATCCTCCACCATTACTTCTCCCACTTTCAGTTTGACAATAGTGTTGTATCTCCTGTGGACACTTGCAGTTTTGTGAAGAAACTTGTGTTTCTACCCCCCTTTCTTAGCCAGATTACCCTGGAGCCAGGCAACCTCTTCTTTCCTAGCTATGTCTTCAAATTCCATGGTGAGAGCTATTCTAGAGGTTATCTCCTCCTCCAGCAGGGCCCTGCACTCCTGAATTTTCTCTATTGCTTCTATCTGAGACAGAGCATTTTGTTTATGAGCCCCAAAATTCCCCTGCCTTGTCTTGCTCCACTCCTTCAATTTTACTTTTAAAGCTTTCAGTTTTTCCATTAGAATGTAATCAGGACTGCCCTCACACTTGAAAGAGTCCCACCAATCCTTTACCCTCTCCTTGAAGCCTTCTGTTTGCAGCCACCAATTCTCAAACTTGAAGTAGGATTTTGATGCTTCCCATTCTCCACACTGAAGCTTTATGGGAATGTAATATGAGGCGATTCTTTGTAATACAGACTGCTTTATGTACCTGAAGTTGTCATCTGTCTCATCTGAAATGAGGATTCTATCAAATCTTGTTGCACTTTCATGTCTATCACCTTGTTTCTATATGTATTTACCCCCTTTCAAGTTGAGGTCTACTAGTTCCATATCTTCATTAAAATCTGAAAAGTCAACCATGGCTTTATTAATTCTTCTGCAATGCAATTCTTCTTCTCTGATGGATGCCTAGTTGTGTTGAAGTCCCCACACAAAATCCAGGGGCCTGACATGAGACTCCTAACTGCCTCAATTTCCCCCCCAAGTATCTTCCCTTTCTTGTCTATCATTTGGAGCATATGTAACTGTTATATGCCAGTTAAAGACATGTCTTTTCCCAGCAAAACTACCGGACAGAGCACATGCCCACCCTGGTGAGCTCAACTTCCCAGTCCCTCTTATCCCACATTATGACAATTCCCTCTTGTCCCACTAGCCTCCAATTGAACATAATCTACCCACTTGTTCCCCCAAATCTCTCTAACAACTTCTGTAATGTCCCCCCTCAATTTTGTCTCTTGTAGACAAACTATATTTGCCTTCCACTCTTTCATTATATTCCTGATAAGAGCCCTCTTCCAGGCGCATTTTAAACCCCTTCACTTTCCATGTCACAACTTTCATAATAATTGATCTTTGATTACTAGGTACCCCCCTTTACTTCTGGATCCTTAACTCCATAATTTACTATCTAGTTCTCTCCCTTTTAATTCATACATCCCCTTCCTCTTCACTGTTTCCTTGTGTCCCCTTTAATTCATAAATCCCCTTCCTCTTCACTAGTTCTCTCCCTGTTCTTCCGTCTGCATGTCTACAGATTCTTTGGCTTATTCGTGTGTTAATTGGTTTGCCTTCAACGGTTCTTCTCTTTGATTCAATTGAATGGTCATAACCTCTTTCTCCTTCTGATGTGTCTCCATATGAGAGTTTGTACTTATGAAAGCTGCAGATGTTTGCCTGAATTCTATATCGATAATGTCCTCATGTTGGGCCTCTAGAATAATATCATGTAGGTTTAATTCAATTGGACTTAAAATGTTTTGGCCCCAACCGTTCAGCTTTTTTATAGAGCCCAACACAGCCCAAAGTGGGCCCTTCTCTTTTATATGTTCCTCACGTTGCTTTAAATTTGAAATTACACCACTTTTTGATGTTCCCGCGAGCCGCCCCTTATATCCGTTGGCTGTTTATCCACCATGTCTAACCTTCCAGTGTCCACTGGTCCATAACCTTCCCCCTCTCTCTTCTCTTTCTCCAATCTGACAGTGATCAACAACTTCACCCAAATCTGAATCGTGTACACATAATCGTCGATAGTCAGCTCTATCTCTCTCAAAACTTTCTTTCCATCTCTGTGAGCCCAGTGGAAATGATTCTTAAGAGTTGTTTCCTCCTCTGTATCGATGAAACCGCCACATTGGTCGCCAATTTGCTTGAACATCTTATGCTACCACATACTCAGCAGTAGCCCTAAGATTCTGATCCATACCCAGTCCCTCTGTATCTCCTCTGGCCAGCATCCCATAGTCGAATTCCACCAATCGAGTTTCAGCTTCATCTTTTTCCAGATTCATTCTCCAGATTGGACATGCTCAGCGACTTTCCTTGAAGGGAGTTCAAACAGGAATTGGCCGTCGTTCATCGCGTAGACACTAACTCCAAATGTTGTCTTCCAAGTATTCCTTGCCCACCTCCTCACATCATTTAGGGTTGGTAGTTCCGGTGTTGTCTGAAACTTAACAGCTATGCATCTGCTTAGGAGATACTTTTCCACTGGTGATGAGCATCCAATGATTCTTATGTCATCATTGTTTGTCTACAGCTGCTCCTTCTTCAAAGCTTCTATTGTCCATCAATAGTTAGAGCTAGCCTTTTTGAAGGATATGGTCAACTTGGGTATGGGAGCTATCTGGATCTCCTGCGTTCTCTCTGGCTCATAGATAACTTCGCCACTTTATTTGCTATGTTTTACAACCCTCCTTTGTATGTACTTTCCGGTGTAATAATGACTGATTTTCTTTGACCTTGAATACCAATAAAGCTTATGTATCTTCCATTTTCGTTGTACTTGAGTGTGCAAAAGAATTCAGAGAAATGGTCCTTCATTCTCCATCTCTTAATTGTGTTTCTCTGTACTTTTGATGCTTCAATAAATACGGCTGCCAACCACTTTAAAACTTTAAGACTGATCTTAACTCTTTGCATTAAATTTCTGTTTGATCCACCCATTCTACCAGGTTTCTGCCCCCAATCTGCATTTAGTGATGTCGTATGACTTGAATCCAGCGTTGTAGTATATTGTATTGTCCTTCATTACTCAGAATCCATCTACGTCGCCAAAAAGAGCCCCCTCTATATATTTCAAAAAATACTCAACTACTTTGAATTCAACTATTGCGTCAATATAATAATATTTATGTTTTCATTTAGATGAATGTTGCGTCTATCTAGACATCAATTACTATTAAATGAAATTCATTCATTCTAAACACTTTCTTATTAATAAACGCATAAATCACATGCAATGCACATACACTAAAACTAGTTCTACAAATAAAACAAATGAAATACAACTCCATATTTGCCGCACAATTAAAAACCATTAGTGAGACCTTTCAGTTTCTTCTCTTTCTATAGGTTCTACCAAGATTCACAAACTAGTTAGTCAAGTTCACAGTAAACAATTTTCAGATAAGAATGAATACCTTGCTGAAAACAGCCTCTTTGAGCTTGCTGTAAAAATATGTATTGAAAAAGTGATACTCACACCTTTCTCCATCTGCAGGAGATTTTCTCTGCTGGAGGTGCCTATGCAAGAAGAGAAGGCAATTAGGTTTTACCAGATTGAAAAAGTGATTGTCAAGCTATCTCTATCTTCTACTAGGGTGACTTAGGAAAAGCACCAATGTCTAAGAGTATATCGCAGAGGCAAAAAGGTTCAATTTTCACAATCCGAAGATATCAAGCTACCATGATCAACTTTTTTTTTGACGAGTATCAAGCTGACATGGTCATTTACACGTCATGTATCCGAATATTATCATTGAGTGAATATTTCATGACTGCAACCAACTGAAGAAACATAAATAGTCAATGTGAAGCCACCAATACATCTCTAGTAGGAAGGATTCATAAACATTTTTTTATTCATGCATAATTAATTGTGTGTAATCACTAGAATGAAAACATCGCCATTCTATGTCCACAGAAAATTGAGATTGATCACATTTTCAAAATGTTGCATACTTGACTAGGACTGACGAGTAAAAAGTTCCAAGAGAACATATTTTTACATTTAGCCACTTATGTTATTTTAAAATGATGTTTCTATTTAGCCAATTCCCTGGATTAAACACCAATTCTGATGCAATCAGATGAAGACATGATTGGAATGGAAAATTTTCAGTTGGAAGATTGTACTAAACAAATCTGTCCTCACAACCTGGGAGCATCTCTGGACCTTGGAAACAAATCTGGAAATCCAGTATCCCTACCAAGATCAAGTGTTTCACATAGAAGGTATGCAGAAGAGCATGTCTGACTCAGGAAAAAAGGAAAGGAGAGGATTTCAGATTGTCTCTAGGTGTTTTTTGCAATGAAAAGGAGGAAACAAACAGCCATTTGTTTGTTCATTGTAGAGTGACTGCTAGGGTTTGCCATATGTTTTTCAATCTTATTCAAGAGCACTGGGTGATGCCTGAACATACTGTAGATCTTTTAAGATGTTGGATGAGGAGAGGTGGGAGTAAAATGCAGAAAAAATGGTGGAGCCTAGTCCCTTCTTGCATATGGTGGTCAGTTTGGAAGGAAAGAAATAATAGATGTTTTGAGAATATTACTAATCCAATGCACAAAGTAAAATAAAACTGCATTTTATAATTATATTTTTTTTGACGACTGGTGTTCGGTCCAGCTTTTGTGCACCTGGATTAATCCACGGTATACTTGCCACCTCCCACCAGCAACAAGTACCAAGTAATTCTATCCACCAAGGCTAGGACAAACAGGAAGAATCACCTAGTTTTTTTTTGAACCTGAGACCTCAGACCACTAATACCTCAGGTTTCTCAACCACTAACACTTTATATTTTTGGTGTAAAGAAGAGGGTATAGATGAAGTAGAACAGCTATTAGATATCCTAGGCTCTCTGCAATTATGATTACTTGCCTTGTAATTTTTGATGGTTGCCAGCATACCCTCACTGCTGAGGAATACAATTTTACCTTTCTCAAAAAAAAAATTAAAAAAATGATGTGATAGACTGAAAACTGAAACAATGATAACGAAAGATCTGATCAAGTTCCATGCATTCAAAAAAGTTATAAACAGTTTAACGCCATAAAGAAAGTTTAATTCAATAAAGTAAGACAGAAGACACAATCTAAAAGCAGCCGCTACAAGGTAAGCTTGTCACCTATTATTGTTTAGTAGGTTACTCTTAGGGGTTGTTTCATTCAAGGACTAGTTATGCAAGGATTATAATGCGGGAGTACAAAATACTACAGGAATTGTTGAGCGGTAATAATGAAAGAATTGTTATATGGTTATATAATATTAGGAATCATTACACAGGGATTGCCTTCTGACTAAGGGCTGTAATTCCTGATATGTGTATTCTTCTTTCACGTTTTACCCTGTATGAATTAGTAAATAGATTGCCAGATAAGTTATGCCAGTATTAGCACTGCATAGATGAATAAACCAAGGACTACATGCAGAGTTCCCATACAGGCAACAAAACATTAAATTAGTTATGCAGGGATAAAATTTAAATGCAGAATCGCAAACTTTATAACAGGACTATTTTTTCTTGTGTGGTTAACCAAACAACTCCTTAGTTTGTTGAACAAGTTAACAGGCATGAGTGACAACAGCATCAGATCCACTTATCTAGGAAGGACAGAAGTATGTGATATAACATAGATTATATCAGAAGTCTACGCATTAGAATCTGCCACATAACAAGCTATGCAACCAGCTAAGGTTCGTATTTTTTATGTGTAGATACTGCCAAAACTGAAGAAGCAATTTAATAAACACCTCCTTTTTTTTGATAAAGAATTTAATAAACACCTCCTTAAAAATAGTTTTTTTTGGTATTTTGTGACTGACAACTAGATGTGCTTACTTCAATGCCAGAAATATAATTTCTAATCAATTCAGTAACTACTAGATCAGAATATCTTTCACTTACCGGATGTAAAAGTTCATTATAGTAGACGACAGATATGCTTCAGGAGCAAGAGATTCCATATCTGAATATTTGATTTCGACTGATTCAGGATCATCCCTAATTGATGTAAAAGATGGAACAGAAGCATAATCAAAAACAAAAAAAGACAGTGCTTGGTTCCCATAGGTAATAAGTAATGTTGATAAAAATTGTTCTCATTCAGGACAAACCTTGAAGGATAGTATATCTTGGTTGCCTTTGTGCTGAAAGAGATACAAGAGCAATCAATAATTGCTACCAGAACTAAAATTAGGTGCTTATGTTTCAGATGAAAAGACAAATACATCAGTTCAGTACCTCTCAACCACATTATATGCTTGCTGTCTTGGTTCAACAACACCAGGTTCCTCCTCATCCACTAGAACAACAGCCTCATCCTTAGGAAATAGAGAATCTCATAATCAGAATAGGATTAGGAGTAAAATACAAGACTGGTACACTTTAACCTCTAAAAGGTGTGGTCCATAACTAGGATAGAAATTACACATAATAAGGGGGAGAAGCTATAACAATTCATAAAGCCCTGCTGGAATATCCTAAAAATAGAACCAAGTAGGAGATAAGTGGAAGAAGATCTAATAAGCTAATCAATCCCGTGTACCCAATGCTACTATCCATCCTCACTGACAAAAAGGGAGAAAAGAAAAGAGGGAGTGGTAATGGTTGTTTCTTCTGACATAGAAAAAGTAGACTTTGTCATCAGTACACACTTGACTCAAACAGTTAGTCAAACCTTGCAAGGACTTTAAACCCTAATCGAAAAATAGGAAGGAAAAAAAAGCATACAAATTTTCTATTCAATTAAAAATGTATGTAAGGAAGCCAAAGGAAGGAGAGAGATATGAGAGAAACTTTACATTTGCATGCCGCAAAGTACATGCAGAATGGGCTTGAGAAGGTTTCCACCTGAAAAAATAGAGCAATTCATAACCAAACACATATTTCTTTCAATCCTTAATTTCATAACAAATATCCAGCAATAGGATGTAAGTTAGACTAAAGGGAGGCAGCTGAAGCAAATGAATGGACAGTACAACTCAAATTCATGGCTAAATTTGCATGTCGATGCATTTAGGTTGGGTTGAACATATAATGATGCAATCTTCGTACCAAGGGCGGAGTTACGTGTAGTTCAGGGGAATCACCCGAACCCCCTTCGTCGAAAAATAACACTATATATGTAAGGTCAAATTCTGATTGCTCAACACTAAAGAGTAGCTTAGCTCAGTGGCTAACTCGGTTCAAAGTTCCCCTAGTGCCCCGGGTTCGAATCCCGCTATGTGCAGCATTTTTTTCCCACGTTGCTTTTGCCTTGGGAAGTCCCATAGAGGGGTCAGCTTTGGGCCTTCTTTCAACCTTGTTATTTTTGTTTCTTATTCTTATTTTCTCTATTACTCATTTTATTTCCACATACTCTTTTTTAATGTACTAACTCGAAGAAACTCTTCAGAAAATGATGAATTGTTATTAAACTTAAAATTGAGTTCGAAAAAATATTTTATATAAAATAAGATAAATCAAATTTAATCTAATAAAGAAATTTAAAAGTCGTGAATTTCCTTTTCACGATATCTATTTAATTGATTTTTCTTTCTTTAATTTCATAGTATTTCTTTCCTATTTTTTCCAATTCTATTATAAAGAGATGGAAACTAAATTAAACTAATTTGATTCATCCATCATTTGTCTTTTTTACAAATGTCTAACCTAGTAAATTGAATTAAATGAACTAAAAAATCGATGATACCATTTATTTATCTTTTGAATACGCATTATAATAGTAGTAACTCAATCTGAGCCGGGGGTCTTTCGGAAACAGTCTCTCTACCTCCATGAGGTAGTGGTAAGGTCTGCGTACATCCTACCCTCCCCAGACCCCACTTTTGGGATTTCACTGGGTATGTTGTTGTTGTAATAGTAATATTCAAAGTAACATGATTGAACGGACACTAATTCAAAAAATTTAAAAAGTTCAAAATAAAGTAGAAAATTGCAAAATAAAAGAAAAATAAACACAAAAATTTTAAGAAGGGTCGATGGAGCAGAGTAAAAGTAAGAAGAACTAAACGCAACACGACAAGGCAAGCTAAATTTAGCATGTTAACATTAATCTTTTCCTTTCCCGTCTCGCTGCGTTTTTAATCTTGTAATTTTCACGTGTTTGATTCTTTATACTTTGACCCCCCTTAACAGAGGTCCTGGCTCCGCTACTACGTTGTACTTTTTACCCAAGCAAAGTCAAAGGCAAGTATTGGGTAAATACGTGTTATTTTAGAGCAAGAAATAAAATGATTTTTCAGTGTTGTTTTGCAGCAAAAGTTTAGTTTGAGGGAGAAAAGGGAAACAAGGAGAAGAAGAACAAACAACTGGATCTTGAAAATGTCATCAACGAAACTGCACATTATCTCATAGCAGATGGTTAAAATTCAATAAGGAATATAAAAGGGTGGCGAAAATCCTCCTTGCGATCCAGATTTTCGTTCAATTTTTGGGAAAAGATTATTCCCACATCCATATCTTGCATTTGTTGCTCAGGGTAACAATTCATTAGGCCTACGATGAGGAGAGTAACTGTTGAAGTGTGTGACCATCTCCTCTAAAAGCTTAAGTTGTTAGAGAGAGCACACTTTTATTATTTAATTGTATTCTCAACATGCCCCCTCACATGTGGGCGTTCGCACGTGATTTTTTTCATGGGCCAAGCACGTGGAAATTCTTTATTGATATGGATGGCGGTGAGATTCGATCACATGACATGTGCCTGTTCTGATATCATGTTGAAGTGTGTGACCATCTCATCTAAAAGCTTAAGCTGTTAGAGAGAGCACACTTTTATTATTTAATTGTATTTTCAATAGTAACAATTCCATTAGTGTACCTGTTAAGGTGGCACTGAACAGGGGATATTTTATTCTAATCACAGCCCTAGCAAGATGCAAAATACTATTTTACCCCTTCCCCTTATACACCCATTCTTGTAGTTGTGTGTGTAGCAGCACATCTTCCCCAATCAAACGCTCCAGATATGTTTTTTGAAACTGAGAAAGCTCCAGATATTCTCATTACCTTATCCTCTAAATGTTTAGTCACAGCTACAGAAATGGGATCTGAAAAGGAAACTCAACTTTTTGTTCATTCTGATGTGACTGGCCAACTTTGGCAAATCTTTCTGAACAAGGTGAGGCTCTTAGATGGGTGTCCCGTAAAACCACAACTCAACTGTTAATTTGTTGCAATGTTAGTTCCTAAGAAAAAGAAATAGAAAACAAAAAATTATGGTGGAATACCATATTTGCATGTACATGGTGGACCATATTGAAGGAAAGGAATGTCATATGTTTTGAAGACAAAGCATGCTATCCAGCAAATCAAGTCCAAGTGTATACTTTTATTTTCCTTTTTTGGTGTAAAGAAGAATCAATATTTAGCCTCTTAGAATCCCTAAAGATTAGAATGAGATTTTTTTTTCGTTTTTGTTCACTTGTACATATATTTCAGCACTTCTTAGTGCTGCTGTTTTTATAAAAATTACCCTTTCTAAGCAAGAAAAGGAAACAATTTCTGTACCTAATCCATAAAGCGTCCACAATGCCCTCAACAGTTACCCCATTCACAATCACATTACTAAAACACTCCCTATAATATATAATCCACCTTTGTCTTGGACAGGAAAACAAACAGAACAAACCAACCCCTCAAAATTTTGTCCCTTTGGCATTTCAATTCTAGTTCCCGAGTAATATCTTTGAAGTACGAGCACCTTCCAAAAGTCAATCTTGGAACTAGAAGGAGCATTGTGAAGAAAGATAGATTGAATAAGGAATATAAGCACAGAAATGGTTGGGAAGATCAAAGAGACAAGGTTATGGAATGATATTTTGTTACTTCCCTTATTCCTTGACCATAAATTTTAAAGAGACTAATGCACTTCATCATAAAAGAAGTCTTGATTGTTCAGTGTTATCTAAAAAATTCCATCTTAGAAATATCCTTTTTCAGTAAAATGCACACCAATTATAGTTAAAACTTTTAACTGCAACAGGAATCAAGAAAATAACAGCAATAGCAACATACTCCAGCAGTATCAAGAAAACAACAACAACAATAAGTACAAAGAATAAAATATTCTGGGAAGTTTAGTAAAATAAGAAGGGAGACAAAAAATTTGACATACTCTTTGGTGAAACAGCTAGAGAAACTTTCTTCAGAATAACGAGGAGAAGACGTAGAGATGTCTCTAGTCTTTCCATCAGCATAAAATTCTCGTTCATCTATGTTTAGAGGAAACTTAAAAGGTGCTTCTTGTGAAGACAATGCTGTCTTACATCTTCTTCTTGAAGAAAACTGTCTTGTTAATATCCTTTTGCGGCCACACGTATTCAGAGCATGTAATTCATTTCGGAAACCACTGGGTGTCTTAGAGTTATCCTGCTAATCAACAAGTAAAAGAAACAGTATATATATATATATATATATGGGGTTTTTTGGATTGCAGTAAGTGCAAAACAACATTAACTATTTTCATCAGAAAACTTATTTTAAAGGTAAAAAATATACTTTTTCTTCCAGCTTGTTCGAAAAGCACACAGCAAAAGCAGATTGCGAATGGGGGGCTGATTGTGCAGACCGTTGCCCAAGGCCATTAGCTGCACCTACAAAATTTCCTCCACCATTAGTTTCCATTCAAACAATATTTTGTAAAACAACTCAAATCTTTTGCTCATCTAACTCCTATGTAGCTGTATGCATACGTTGTACATAAACCTAGAGTCACACTCATGCCTGTTTGCATGAAGAACACATAAAAGTGCCTAAATTCAGCACTAGAGATCTCCAAGGTGAACAGTGGGTACACTTGGGGCGATAGAAACTCTTTTGCATATTTATATTTGCCCAAGTAAGGAACTTCCCTTAGTTCGTACAAGTAAGAACTTGTGACAACAGAAAAGCCTAATGTTTCTTCTGTTTTTTGGATAAATGAAAAGCTTAACTTAGTCACCCCCACCCCTCCACAGACATAAAAAAAGACTTACCAATAGAACCAGAGTGATGCCTCCCCAATAAGGCACATCCATCAGTTCCCTGTCAAAGATAGTGTAAGCAATAATGCTCAATTGCATAACCAATCAAAGAGGGGAAACATATGCTTGTTCAAGGAAACACATTCCAAATATGGATTTAAACCACTTCTACGGTTATGCAGCTTTTTATCAAGTGTTATCTACAATTATCATGGTTGACAGCACCATTATGATTATGCATCAAAACCACAAATTATTAGGAAAAAGGTATCTTAAATTCGTGTGAATTTCCATTAGTGTCTTGAAAGCCATTTCTCAAATTATGACTCTAATTGTGCAATTCTGAAATGATGCCATATAGTTTGTTTTTTTTTGAGAAGGTAACAACTTGTATTCTATTCCCAAAAAAAATTAAACCTGCCACAACATGTTACAGGTTTACTAATAACAAATATAGGATAGTATCAGGAAGATCTTCAACCCTAAAAGCAAAAATTACAATGTGCCTAAAGCATTCATTACTGATTCTAGATCTTCCATATACTCCTGTTTACACCAAAAATGAAACAAAACCAAACAATTCATCTTCATCTTCTGGATGTTGTTGCTCTTGTTCTGAAAGCATCTGAGATTCCTCTCTTTCCATACAGACCACCAGACACAAGTGGGAATGATCTTCCATCTTTCTTTATGGCCAGACATATTAGCAAAACTACTCCATATCTTCAAGGTCTGAACAATATTTCTTGGCATCACCCAACATAGGCCCTTCAGATTGGTGAAGATACCCCACAAAATATTAGTGATCCTACGGTGAAGGAAAAGGTGGTTCACTGTTTCAGCCTCTTCTCCACACAGGAAGCACCTAGGATTCAACTGGATACCCCTTTTCATGAGATTTTCCTAAGTCAAAACAGCCTGCTTAGCTAGTAGCCAAGTGAAGCATGAAACTTTACGAGGTATTTGAACTTTCCAAATAAGTCTCCATGGCCAACCAACTACCTGATAGGAGAAAGGGTTGAACTTCTTGTAAGCTTCCTTGGCACTAAAAATTCCTTGGTTGTTGTGATGCCAAATCAATCCATCTTGAGAGGTAGAAGCTCCTTTGAATTGGTCTAGAATTCTAAAGAACTCTAATAGTCTTTGGATCTCCCAATCATTTAGGGGCCTTCTAAAACTCAGATTCCATCCTTGATTTGACCATACTTCAGCAACAGTGTGCCTTTGTTGTTGGTTAAGAATGAAGATGTCTGGAAAAAGAGCTTTTAAGGAGCCTTGTTCTAACCAATTGTCCTTCCATAAAGAGACCTTCATGCCATTTCCTATTCTAATGCTGCAATTTACTTTTAGTTTTGGCCAAAGGCTGACCATTTTGAAATAGCTTTGTCGTAAGACGAACCCACGTGTCCTGACACCTCTGTAAAACCTAAAAGGTTTTCATTCCCCTTGAGACCGGTGTGTCCAACAGACCATTGGTTCTTTAGAAGCACTCCTCTGCCTTCACTAAAGACAACTCTCGCCGGCGCCTCTACCCAAATCTGGACCTTGAAGGTCAAACCTTCATGTACCAGTTCCACTGAGCTCGGAACATCGTCGTCGTCTCCTCTTACCTCCAATCGTGACCATTTGACATGATTCCGCAACTCTGTTTCTTCTTAATCCACCCACCACAGAAGTTTCCGATCTCACGGAAGACTTTTTGAGACCAAAGTTGAAGGGGTATGCCCACAACCCTAATCCATACTTGGTCCAACCTTCCAAATGTGGAGGTTGAGGTCCGTGACCACCATTGAGCAAATTTCAGAGACTTCCAGAACCATTCCCCACTGATAGTATGGTCGGCAGCAGTCTTGTTGGGGAACTCAAAGAGGAATTTGTTGTGTCCCAACTCATATATGTTGATACCATGATAGTGCTTCCATGAGTTCGCAACCCATTGACGAACCTCCTACAACATGAAATCTGGATCTCCTGCGGGAGACTTCCGACCAAACTTTTATCTAGAAGTTCATTTTAATTCCCTGGGGACAGAGACTTTGTGTTGGGAGATTTAGAACATACAGGGAGGCGTTGCGATTTTGGGTATTGCAGGAGTATTAAGGTCGAGGAGGTTAAGAGTGTCGTTCGTAGGATGCACTGGGGAAGAGCAACCGGACCTGATGAGATTCCTGGGGAATTTTGGAAGAGCACGAGCTCGGTAGGTTTGGAGTGGTTGACTAGGTTATTTAATGTCATCTTTAAAACGGCAACGATGCCCAAAGAATGGAGGTCGAGCATAATGATCCCTCTATACAAAAACAAAGGGGATATCCAGAGTTGCAACAACTATAGAAGTATTAAGCTACTAAGCCATACTATGAAACTGTGGGAAAGAGTGGTAGAGATGAGGGTGAGGAGAGACGTGTCTATTTCAGAGAACCAGTTTGGATTTATGCCGGGACGCTCAACTACAGAAGCCATCCATCTTATGAGGAGACTGGTGGAGCAGCATAGGGAGAGGAAGAGGGACTTGCATATGGTATTCATCGACCTAGAAAAGGCTTATGATAAAGTCCCAAGAGAAATACTATGGACATGTTTGGAGGCTAAAGGTGTACCTATGGCATACATTAGGGTGATCAAGGACATGTACGAGGGAGCCAAAACCAGGGTAAGGACAGTAGGAGGGGACTCAGAGCACTTCCCAGTGGTGATGGGGTTGCATCAAGGATCAGCTCTTAGTCCTTTTTTATTTGCCTTGGTGATAGATGGATTGACGCGACAAATTCAAGGTGCGGTGCCATGGTGTATGCTTTTCGCGGATGACATAGTCCTGATCGATGAGACTCGTCGCGGAGTTAACGCTAAGCTGGAGGATTGGAGACATACCTTGGAGTCTAAAGGGTTTAAGTTGAGTAGGACAAAGACAGAGTACGTAGAGTGCAAGTTCAGTGAGACACCTCAGGAGGTTGGCGTTGAAGTTAGGCTTGGTGCTCAGGCCATCCAAAAGAGAAGTAGTTGTAAGTATCTTGGGTCTATCATGCAAGGCAGCGGGGAGATTGATGATGATGTCACACATCGTATTGGGGTAGGGTGGATGAAATGGAGGCTCGCTTCCGGAGTGCTATGTGACAAGAATGTGCCACCAAAACTTAAGGGCAAGTTCTATAAAGTGGTGGTTAGACCGGCTATGCTGTATGGGGCGGAGTGTTGGCCAGTTAAGACTTCTCACATTCAAAAGATGAAAGTTGCTGAGATGAGAATGTTGAGATGGATGTGTGGGCACACCAGGAGCGACAAGATTAGAAATGAGGCTATTCGGGACAAGGTAGGAGTGGCCTCGGTGGAAGACAAGATGCGGGAAATGTGACTGAGATGGTATGGACATGTGAAGAGGAGAGACACAGATGCCCCAGTGCGGAGGTGTGAGAGGCTGGCCATGGATGGTTACAGAAGAGGTAGGGGTAGGCCGAAGAAGTATTGGGGAAAGGTGATTAGACAGGACATGGCGCAGTTACAGCTTACGGAGGACATGACCTTAGATAGGAGGGTGTGGAGGACCCACATTAGGGTAGAAGGCTAGTTCATAGTCTTGTTATTCTTCTCTATTCATAGGCGTAGTAGTGCATTACGATCTCTTGTGCTTTGACTTCTGATTTTTGTTATTTCTGTTATTATTTATTACTTTCTATGCTTTGATTACTCAATTTTACCTGTGACGCTTTCATTATTTATTTAATCGTTATTTGTTATTAGTATTTATTTATTTGTATTTATTTGTTATCTATTCGTTGTTTGTTTGTTGTTTTTCTCATAAAGCTTTTAATTTTCTATTCTTATCTAACATTTTTTTATGCATTTATGCTTTTACTGAGCCGAGGGTCTCCAGGAAACAGCCGTCCTACCTTGGTAGGAGTAAGGTCTGCGTACATTCTACCCTCCCCAGACCCCATGTTGTGGGATTTCACTGGGTTGTTGTTGTTGTTGTTGTTGTTGTTGTAGCCTTCGAGATAAAAATTGAGTTCCCTTTTTGTTGAATCTTTGCAGCATTAATTTCTCATGTGGTCCATTTATTATTCCTGACAAAATCAGAAAATAATAAACCTTCCTTTGCTTTTTTCCTGTGAACCTTAACTACCTTGTGGGTCTTCATCTTAATGAAGTTGGTTATTTTAGTTGATTTGTCGATCCAACCAAAGTTTAGAGATCACTCTGGAATAATGATGATGGCTCTACTCTTTCCTTGTGTTATAATACTGTTAATGTACCGTCCATATTTGTTGAAATGCTTTGAGCAGAAAAATTATGTGGAGTAATCCCAAAGTTTCCATCTACGAACAGAGTTCCCCTGGCCCTTCAAAGCTTCCTTGAGGGCGTAAACCAGCCATTACATTGTCTTCTAGCTGATAGTCATTCTTGTCATCATATTACGCCCTCTCTCTACCCAGTCGTACCAGGTTTCTGCTTTGGAGACCACCCTGGTGATGTCGTAAGATTTAAAACCCACCATGAAATAGATGGTGTTGTCTCCCATGGAATAGGTTCTGAAAGAACAAAAGGATTTGAAAGAAGGAGGTGGAAAGGAGTTCCAACAATAGAAGATTGTTGGAAAAGGAGTTTCTAGGGCCCAGAAGGGACCTCTAAAAGTTTGTATTTGTAACCGTGCCTGGAGCTTTTTTTTCCTTTTTTTATGAAAGATTTTAATGATGCCATATAGTTATGACATACTTATATGCAGCTTTCACTTATCAACCCATACCAGCGTAACATAAAGCCCATATTTGCTATGAAAATGGGGTTCAACATAGCCCACAACCAGGATAAATAGCTTATTTGCTGGAACTCTTTTTTTTAGAAAGGTAACTTGTATTATAAACAAAGAAATACTCAGGAAGTATTCCAGTAATACTTACGATCAGAATTACAAAAGTGTTGTTGTCCTCCTATGAACTCACAAGTAATCTAAAATACTAGGGATATCCTTATCTTCATGAGGGTATTCATGTTTGCGCCAAAAATGGAAAAGAGCCAAACAATTCAGCTTCAGCTTCTCCATAAAGCAGCTCTTGTTCTCAAAACATCTCTGATTAAACATATCTGCTGGAAATCTTTTTTTATTAAATGGGTCTTGATCAAACAAAGAAAATAAAGAAAACATTTAATAAAATATGGGATGCTAAGTCACATTTCCGATGCCTAAAAATGGCTACACCGATAGGAATTATATTATGAGAAACAAGGGATTTGTTGAGTGAATTTATTGTCCTGAACTAAAGAAAATTGATTTTGGTAGACAATTTCCTTAATTTGAGTGACCATTTGATGAATTAACTTCTCTTTAAAATAAGCACCTTTAAGAAACTAAACACCTTATGCTCCTAGAAGCTTCGCCAAAATTACTTAAGTTAATAGACATTCATTGTCTTCCTCAAAATTCCACAAGGTGCAGTCAATACATGAATTGAAGTCCACGTAAAAACCAACATATTTACCAAGACAACTTTTGTACTAGTTCTCAAGAAAAAGTTGATTTAGAAATAAATCCATATTTCAATGATATTTCTTTCCTGTATTTCAAATACTTGGCATAGTACCCAATTAATTATTGGGAGTTCTTTTAATGGTTTCAGTACCTGCGAGATTATTAACCATACCTTTTTTAGAGAATGTTAATTAATTTCAAAAATCCATTTCGCAGTCCAATAGTGCGACTACAGACTCAGCAGCACACTCTTATAAGATTCCCAAAATTTTACTAAATTCTTCAAAAATGTACAAAATCCAGTAGATGTTGGAGCAACAATACTACAATAGATAACAATAACTATGCCTCACAGCCTCAGTCAAACTAGTTGAACTCGACAGTATGAATTATCTACATCAATTTTGCTCGAAATTTAATGAAGAGACTCACCTTATCGGGGCGAAGCAATTTTCTCCTCTCTAATTCATCCTCATGCTTTTTTATAGTTGCTTTCAGCTTCTCACCCCTATCGAATAATCTAGGGCCTTTGGAGCCCAACAAGTTATTGAACCTGTCAATTTTGTCAATTAGTTCATCATTCGTCAGGTTTGAAAACTCATCATTTTGCTCTTCCCCGTCTATGGTAATCGTCGGGGTTGCTTTGGTGGCGACCACCAACTCGGCCGGAGGCTTTTCGTCTATTAGTTTACTCCAATCAAGAATTAACCGTGCCATTTAGAATTTCATTCAACTACAGCAACATCATAAAATGGCCATCATCATGAGTTTCTTGAGGGAGAGCAAGACGGAAAGGAAAAGCTTGGATTCTGAAAGCAGCAAAGAGAGAAGAGATGATGGCGACAACATCAATGCTGCTGCTAAACCCAGAACACTAGACCGTAACCTACCACAAAATACTGCATTTGGGCATCTATGGATGAACAAAGGTAGAGTTACAGGTGGCAAATGGGCTGTTTCGTAATATATTTGGTTGTAATATATTTGGACGGGTTAAAATGGGATGGGTTATTCGCGAATGTTATAACGAAAATTTTTTTTTATATAGATGATTCTAGGCCCGGTGATGTGACAAATCCACGTATCAGAAATTGGGTTAAGTTCACAAATAGTCTTCATAACGCTCTTAATATTTTGTCTCCATAAAAAAAGTATTGTAAAAATAGCCTCAATTTATTTAATAAAAAATTATTGGATAAAATTATTCTTCAAACCTAATAAAATAAAGAAAAATTGTATTTTGATAACTAAATGGAATTAAAAAAGTTATATTTTTTCTCTTGTTATAAATACATTGAATGTATGGATTGTCCATTTAGTTAATACATGAACTTCTTACATTCATGTATACATATTCCCTAGGTTCTGTGAATTATTTTGGATAATTATGTATTCATTACTTTGGACATTTAATATAGGGACTTATCAACCTATAAATAGTGTTGTCATTCACTATTACATTTGAATAAAATAAACTATATATTCAACTCTCCATATCTTTGTAAATAAGTCTTGTTCTATATTACTTATGTTTTATAGTACATTATCAACACGAATTGTCTCTAATTTTAATTTTGTTCACCACGTCATTCAAATTGAGTTTTATACCAATGATTCGATGGTGACGATGAGAAGGAGTAAATAGTTGTTGATCAAGTTTATCTAACAAAATAAAGATTATGGAAAACCAGTAAATTCTATGACACTAACCGTATAATAAATCTAGACATGTGCTATATAGTGCACAAAGGTATGTTTTGTTTACATATTAAGTTCTGTTTTATTTAATAAGTTGATTCAAGTTTGCAGATGAATCACCGATAAGGAGAAGATCACTACTCAAGATTAGATACACCTATACTCATGTGGCAAATGATGGAGGGAGTCGAACTTGTGAAATGCAAGAGTAATTTTATTTTATGTCTTATTGAAACTTAATTCACTTAATTATATAATGATAAAATGATAATATTATTTAAAGGCTCGAGGTTGAATCATATTGTGTTTTGGCCTACCGTGCCAGTGATTGAAGGGTAAGACGATGAATTTAAGTCCCATCGCACCTAAAGGGTAAGACATCAGGTTAAAGTCCAGTTGCACCATAATGAAAAACATTTGAGGAAAAGACGGTAGATTCAAGTTCTATCACACCAAGAGGGTAGGTAAGACATCAATTTGAATTTTGATGCACCATGATGATAAGATATTGAGAATGAGTCCAATAAAATTATGGCCCAACACGCCTTATATGAATAAAACATTGAGTTTGAGTCTCAATGCACCAAAGTGATAATAAAATGATGACTAAGACAAAAATAATATATTTTTGATTAAAAGTCATGAAATTCGTCACATTGCATTTTCTCCATTCCCTGAAGTGAATGTGGTAGCAGTACATGATAATTTTGAAATCCACCCAATTGATTTGCTCCATTCTATTGTATGAATATGATAGCGGTAAATAATAAGTTTGAAAGAAGACAAGTGATTGAATGTATGAATAAGGGCGTGGAAGGACAGAATTATAATAGTCGTCGTTGTGATAATTATAAGAGGAAGAACATTATGGGTTCTCCAAAGAGTCCTTCAAAATGTGAAGGTAATTTTTATCATCATAATGGTATGAAAGGTCATTGAACTCGTGATTGTTGTGCGATCTAATAATTTGATAAATTTATAAATCTTAATTAATTTTTTCTTAACAAATAAAATAAATGAGTTTTTTTGTGAAGTCGCCACTTGACTTAAAAGCAACCCCCGCCCTCCTTTCCTTTTCAATTATATAAATATAGATTATTATTTTTTGATATTTAATAGGGTATAATAAATGTATTGTTATTTTTTTTATATTAAAACATTTAGAGCATACTTGGATAGCTAATTGTGGTAATTTAACTACAGATTTATAATATCTTTATTAGTGATCAATAAAAACGTTAGTTAACATTTTTTTGTTTGAAGTAATTAGAGATCTGAATCATATGATATAATATTAAGAATTGAGTAAAATTTCAATACAATATTCCAATTAAGTTTTACATTATTGATATGACGTTAAAAAATTATGTTATTAATAGTTATTTTAAATATTTTATCAGTTAATTCTCTATAAAATATTAATATACAACGATAAAAATATATCACTATAATTTTATAAATGGAGTAGGATTTGTGATTTTTAAATATGTTAATGTGATAAAATAAAATTATCACACTTTTTATAATATAAACAAAACTAGCTTATATATTTATTTTTTTTAGTACTGACAACACATCAAACGGATACTAATAAATAATGTTTAAAAACTTTGTTGCACTAGAATTCTCAAAACAATTCATTACTTAAAATATAAAGATAAAAGTGTTTAATTTCAAAGCTAAATAAGCATTAATGAATTTCACACTGTTAAAACAGACGCCCAATCAGTGAAATATATGTTTGATAAAGATTTCAAGCATGATGCTTCAAAATTGATATTTGCTAGGTGGCAAGCTCAGTTGGTCTCATTCGACTTTGATATTCAGCATAAAAAGGGGATTGATAATTCTTTACCAGATTTTCTATCTAGAGAATACTTGACAAATTAATCATGCATTACTTCGCAACTTTCTTTGAAGACAAAACCCTTATAACAATCTTAAAGACTATCCCTTTAGGAGAAGATTGAGGAATTTCCACAATGAATGAACGACAGGTTTTGGTTAATAACATGAACATCAATCTTACTTCTTCTAAATAATCATTGATTAGTTCAGTCTTATCACCTTGCTGAACTGAAATTCTTCGAGCAATATGTTTGACTGAGTTGTCAGCCACCAAATTCTTTTGTGGATGCTCAGTATATTCTTGAAGTTTTGCTGTGTTAGAATCAATAGGCTCTTGCCCATAAGGTTGTTTAGTTTTGGGATCATTTCTTGTTAATTTATCCCAGAAATTGTTATAATACATATTGACACCCAATTTTGACCTTCCACAACGCAAATTAGCTATTAAGTTTCTTTAAAATTTTGAAGCATCTTTAAATAGATTTTATTTTTTAACTAAATAGAATGATATTTAGGTTAGTTTAATTATAGTTTGTATTTAAAAAAAATCATTTTTTCTAAAAAAAAACAAAAAAACTCAAACTCCCACATCGAAAATTAGAAGGAAATTTGTAGTTTTTGAAGCCTATATAAAGGCTTATATTCTTATTAAGAAGAGAGAAGGAGGAGGGTTTTTTTTAACCACCCATAGTTAGAAATTTTCTTAACTTGGCTAAGATTTTGGACTTTTGTCCCCAGTCTAAAAGTTGTGAAAATTTCTAGCTTTCAATCTATATTTTTCTTTATGGAAAATAGGAGATTGAAGTCAAAATTTAGGCTAAGAACTGTGTTCTTATAACGTCGAACTCACGAAGGTTCGAGTCTAAATTTTTAATCTTTTATTTTATCTTTTTTGTAGATTGGAGTTTCATCAAGCTCTTGGTTGGTGGTGAAGTTGTCTTCCACTTATCGTCTTCAGTCTTGTTGCCCGAAAAGAGGTAAAATATTTCTCAGTTTTATTTTATTTAATTATTTCATGTTTTATATTTAGTTGATTCGTAGTCTTATTTTTTTTAGTTATTATGTATATAATAATAATTAGATTAATGATATAAATTTGTTATAATTGGCACGTGTTAGGATTAATTAGCTAGCATGTGTTAGGATTAATTAGCTAGAATATGTTAGGATTATTTCATGAAAGCATTTAGTTTTATTCATTATTTTTCCAAGTAGTTTGACACTATTATTATTATTATTATTATTATTGTTGTTGTTGTTGTTGTTGTTGTTGTTGTTGTTGTTGTTGTTGTTGTTCTTATTATTGTTGTTGTTGTTGTTGTTATTATTATTATTATTATCATTGTTGTTGTTGTTATTATTATCGTTGTTCTCATTATTGTTGCTCTTATTATTGTTGTTCATGTATTATTTATCGTATTTATATTGATTCGGATTGTAATAATTTAGTTACTTATGTCAGTTATGCTTTCTTAGATGTTAGTTTTAATTTGTTTTAACCTAATTAGATTTCCAAAAGATAAACTAATTCATGTTAATTTTACTCTTTAAATGATTTTCTACCTTTACTTAGTTATTTGATAAACTTTTGCCTTTTTTTATATACATCTATATTATTTTCAACGTTTAAGTTTAATCATTTTTTCTAAACAAATAATTCTAAAGTATTCATTTCCTTTTAAATTAATATTTTCCAAAGTTAGTCAAATAATTTTCAAATCGTTGGATAACCGCATGTTAGCGGCTATTTTAAGTGCTAAAACCTTCTTAAAATAGTAATATGAACCTCGTACCCTTTTTCTCTAAATTTTTAAGACTTAAATCTGTTAGAGTCTTTTAAATTAAGTTTTTCTTAATTTCTTTAAAAAATTAAGCGGTGACTCCTCTTTTACTAAAATTAATTTTTTCTTATAAAGATGAAATTAATTTTACACTTTGTCCATTTTTTGACATAACAGAAATGGCGACTCCGTTGGGGAATTAATTAGGTTCTAACCATTAGATTTGATTGTTTATTTGACTAACTGTTTGAATTTCTAATAATTAGTAATTCTTGTTTTCCTTAATTGCATAATTGCGTGTTTAATTTATATATTAAACTGTCGTTTGCATCTCATGACATCTTTCTATTGAATGTATAGTATATTAAAAGAACGGTTTTGCGGAACCGCAGCCGGGCTTTTTATACTTAACCCTTTTCGGAATGATCGACAATTTATTGATACGCCATGCGTTCAATGGTTGTCGTAAGTTTCAGCCTGAGTTGTCCGCTTGGGTTACCAGTTTCACAAAAGCCACTCCTAGTCAACTTAGCGTAGAGCGAAACCAAAATCCTAATTTAGTGCATTGGCCTAAGACGACCCAATCCCAAGGCGTATTGGGCCCATTAGAAAGACCACCTTGAGTTCAAAATAGCCCTCGGCCTAAATGGACAATCATACCTATATGTGTAAGTTTGAAGGTTGTATACGCGGTTTGGCAAACCATTGTCCCTCGGGGCTGGGAGTTTATTTTGTAGCTTAATCTAGTCAAAGAAGGATCTTCACAAAATGACACTTCATCCAAAAGGCGTTGGCGTTCGGAGATGTCAAGAAGTCAAGAAGGATTTTCCACGAAGGCTTAGTTAAAATTGTACCCCTGCGTGGGACTGATTAATTGTATCCCTTTTTCCATTTATGTATCCCCATTCAATTTATTCATAATATTTGTATAAATATAAGTTTTGGGGCAATGGAATATTTCAAACGACGTAATACATCCTTCAAATCGTTAGTCCTACCTTTGGCACAAAAAGGTCACATATCTGTTTAGGACACACAATAACTGTTTATCTGTTATATGTTATAACTGTTTGAATGAATGTGTTCCTTTATTTGAAGACACTCAAGCCCACTATCGAAAGCAAATGTTTGAAAGTGTGACCAAATGTCTTAGAGTCTTTAGTTGCACTACAAAATTCGAATTTCACTTTCAAGTCCTAAATCTTACTCTGTCCTTTCAAAAAATACTTGATTTGTCATCTCAAGTTGGAAAGGTCTCGATCTGGTTGAACTACGTCGGACCTGAATTTTTCTTTGTGAGATACGTAGGCAGCCTTTCAAGGCTCGGTCCTGTTTTCGAAGTTTTTAGTTTTTTCTCATTGTTTCAAGGAAATTGAAAACTTTTTCTGCATCTAAGAAGAATGAGGGTACAAAGTTGAAGAGCAAAAATCAGTGATTTAACACAAGTCAACATTTCTCACACATCAATCGTAAAATGGGTCAATTTCTAACCATTTAGTCTTTCTTCACCCATGGATTAGTTTGTCTTCAAACAAAGCAACATTTATATGTTTAGTTCTTTGTGTGATATTTTGCCTTAATTACTACAAACACAGATTAATACTTTAGCTTTTGAGTTATTCTTCTTTTTCAGGAAGAGACTGATTTGTATTGAAAATTAAACTGGCTTACTTCTCAAAGATCGAGGGTTCAACAAAGTTGATTCTTTTTTCCTTTGTAAAGGCTGTTATCAAAGGACATCAAATAATAAATGATTGGATCTCAATTTTGAGAGACAAAGAGTTCATGGAAAATAATGATGATCTTAAATTTCATAAGACATCAATACACAGCTTGAAAGATAAATCGGGGGAGTCTTTGACTATGAAGTCTTACTCTTATATCTTGTTACTTATTTTATTTTATTTTCATTATAATGGCCCCATTTTCACACTTTTCTCATATCTTTGCAGGAAAACTGTCCCCGACAATAGTCGGGGATGGTTATAACAATGTGTGATTCTCGTGAATAATCGGAAGAATTCAAGTCATAAGATACAATCCCAAAAAGAGCACAATGACAAGTTGATTCCTGTAGGAAATTGGAAGAACACACCAATGTTTAATCTCTGAAGAATATTTTTTTTAAAAATAATACAACGATAGGTGTCCTCACCAATGGTTGAGAGGACACGAAACGTATTGGTGCAAATAGGCAAAAGACAATCTCCAACTGAAGATGTCAACTAACACTGGACTTAAGTGACGTCACTCTAAGTTTGTCTAAATCTTTAAATTATTTTATATATCATATCTGCGAGAACTACGCACACCTGATTCTCATCTCGATGAGATACGTAGGCAGCTCTTCTTGGGTTCGGTATTTTTTTTCCATAAAAAAACATTTAAAAAAATAGAAAATAAATAAAATAATAAATTGTGTACATATTTTAAGAATTATATCTTCTTGATTGGAACGAATACGGTTAGGAGCATGCGAAATATTTAGTATGATGAAAATGATTGGCTTTGTGGTAAACCATAGCTTCTGTTGGTATCTTTCATTTGTACTTTTGTGATGTTTGAAATTCTCTTGCGGGCATTCAAGGTAAGAATATAACCAACCTCATGGCTTCATGTGCATTGTGTGGTGAGCTTTAGATTAAAATTCAATTGCATCGCACTGTTGATCTAGAACTTGGCCTGATATGTTTGTTGAGGCGAAATCCTGAGTTATGTTTGGTTTGAGAAAGGATTGTAGGCCTTTTTTGACCCGATTGTGCCTTTCATAGCCTACCAAATAACATTAATCCCTAGTTTTCCCACTTTGAGCCTAAAACCTTTTCTTTGGACAACCACATCTTAGCCCTTTCCCTTCTGAGTGCTTACATGCACTATCCCTCTCTTGGCCCAACCTCCTTAAACACACCAAAGACGTGCAAATTATAGAAGAAGATCCAACTTTGAAATTGCCAAAGGCAAAAGACGTAAAGTCTTCAAAGTCAAAAAAGCAAAGAAGACTTTCTCACATAAAAAAAAAACTCCTACAAGGTCGATGTAAGACAAAAAGAAAACTACTTCAACAAAAGAGGAGAAACCTCAAAAGAAAGGGGTGAAAAAGAGAAAACCTCTAACAAATAAGGACTCAAAGAAGTCAAGACAAAGGAAATAGGTGAAAAGAGGAAAAACTCTATCAAATAAAGACTCGAAGAAGTTGAGACAAAACAAAGAGGATTAGATGTCAAAGGCGTATCAATCATCAAAAGCACAAATTCAGTGTGATGATCAAGGAGAGATTAAGTCACTTTTATCCCAAATTAATATCCCACCCGTTTCCTAAGCCTACATTACAAGCCAATAAATAAGCCCTATATGATCTCATTCCAAATATTCTCACATTAGTGGAGACTTACATGCAGGCCAAGCATATGGTATCACAGTTGTATGCGTTGAACTTTCTTGAGAGTGTGAGTGCACTTTGTAAAATGTTCTCAAATCAAACATTTCATATATGTGCGAAATAGAACTTTCTTTATTGTGAGAGCACTTGAAACATGATGATTGGTATAATTCTAAACCTTTGTTGTAAGCAGGATGAAAAAATCTTGTCGACACTTAAGTATGTTTGAGGTACCACTTGAAGCTATAAGAATTACCTCGAAGTCAATTACAGTTATAAGAAAGGAAATGAGAAATATTTCTGTGCAATTCTAACTATTGGTACCAATGGTAGTCAAAATTTGACTATCCTTTTACATTCTCTCTCTAAAAAAATAAAAAAAATAATAATAATAATAATAATAATAAATAATAATAAAAAAAAATTGCATTTGTTCTTTGAAATTGGATGGTTTGCCCTGAATAAGGTGACATTAGGCTAATCCCATTGGTTTTGTCACGCCCCGGGAGGGTACCCTAGACGTAATCGGCACCCGAAGGCCATTTCTGACCTCCGAGCGAACCACTTGGTACAGTCACTCATTCATTCAAGCACATTCTCTTAGCGGAAAACTCAATTAAAGGAATTCTTCTCATATCATAAGGGCCGAAGGCCAAACATTTACAATCAAAAAAGATAATCAAAGTGGGACTCCTCAAGATGACCGCTCGACCTCCCACACTCCAGTCTATGAAGCCTCTATGCAAGTCTAAAAGGTGTCAATGACAAGCCCATGGCTACCGACAATCTAAATAAAGAAAAGACAATCAAAACTGTACAAGAAGGCCCAATATCCTCCGGGAACTAGGAGGACTCACCGACTGGCTGGGAGTGTAAGTGAATCTTCAACGGAGCACCGGTTGATGATCTCTAGTACCTGTCTCTGCATCATGAAACGATGCAGGCCAAATGACGTCAGTACATGGAATGTACGAGTATGTAAAATGGCCGAATACAACGAACATCAAGGAATAATAAATCAACTCGGAAGCTCAACTCAAAAGGAATGACAACTCAATCAAATGTCCTAAGTCCAAACAAAGATATGATTTAGACTGGACCAATCATATACAATTCAACTCAATCTGACTCAGATTACTATCAAAACCTATTTGGGAGTTTCTCTTAACCGACAACCAATACTTATGAGCCAGTGAAAGTACAACGAAACGACGTCATTGCCACGCCCGTTCATACCTTGCCAGGGCATGAACGACGAACACTTATGGATCCAATCCAACCAGGTCCTATAATGTCAGGACAAAAGCTCTCGGGGAAGCATCCGACTTTAATGGTTCAATCCCCCCTACATTTGGCAACACAGGTATTGGGTTCGAGTATGGACTATACTCTTTCCCAATTCGGTGCTCGATACTCCTCTCAAGACTCAATGCTCATAAAACTCCATCAAATCAACTCAATCAGCTCATATCAACAAGTCTCATGACAACCTTGTCAACTCATCAACTCTATTACAATCAAATCTCAATCTCAATGCTCAATCTCAATCATATCTTCAAGGAAGTTTTAAATGCACATATATAACATCATCTAGATATAATCAATCATTACCTCCATCCATTTGAGAAAATCCTTGTGATTCATCACATCCTCAAGACTTCAAATCGACATTTTTATAATAAGCAACATGTTTAAGAAAATAGTATACTTTATCAAGTCTACATAATTAAGAAGACCAATAAAACATATTTAGCAACTCATTTCTTCATCATCTCATACTCACATAAGGGCTCATTTTAGGAATCTCTTAGCTCAACAACATCAATGCATATAGAACCAAATAAATAGGGGACAAAACTCATTAAACTTAGACCATATCAAGAAACTCCATTTTCATGGACATCTAACCTCAAAACAAGAATAGAGCACATGGGTGGACTTGGCCCATGTTTTGGATAGCCTTACATACTTTAGTGAAGACTTGAAGAAAACCTTGTGGTTGGGTCTTCAATGGAAGCTTGAGGTCTTGAAGTTCTTGGACTCCTTTTTGGTTGGAAATGGAGAAGAAGGGAAGAGAGAGGAGCTAGGGCTTTTAGAGAGAGAGTGGGGGCTGAAGAAATGACCCCAAAATACACAAGGCTTGTGTATATATAATTTGGGAAATTTCCCAAATTGCCCCTTCTCCAAATTCTGAAAATTAGGCCACAACGCCCTTGGCGCGATAGTGGCGCGTCGCGCCCTTACAGCTCCAAGGCCAATTATGCCTAAAACCTGCATAACTTTTAGTGGCGCATCGCGCCAGGGACCAAACTACTGAGGCATGTTTCTGGCGCGATAGTGGCGCGTCGCGCCCTTACAGCGCCAAGCCCATTATTCTGAATTCTGGGAATTTGGCCTGAAAAACCCTGCACAACTTTTAGTGGCGCATCGCGCCAGGGACCAAACTACTGAGGCATGTTTCTGGCGCAATAGTGGCGCGTCGCGCCCTTACAACGCCAAGACCATTTCCCCAGTAGTTGCAGCCCAGGCCAAAAATGGACTTCCTGTCGTGCTAGTTCATCTTCGGATCGTCATATCCTTTGACTCCGAACTCCAAAATTTACGTTCTTAGTGGCGTTGGAAAGAAGACTCGACGACCTTTAATTTGATAGGTCGTGGGCCACCCATGTTGACGTCTTTCAAAAGATAGGGTCGTTGAAAGTCGACCCTTATATAAACTCGTCCTAAACTTAGCCACGACGGATCTTTTGGACTTAGCTCAGTCCTAGGGGTCCTCAATGACCCCACATCACCTCCAACGCTCTTAAATTTATCAGGGACTCATCTCAACTAAAGCACATACTTCGAAATAAATACGATGGGCCCCACACGTATACAAAGAAGGCCCGAATCTTAGGAAAATTTTTGAGGGGTGTTACAGGTGTGAGATACCTATTTTACTTCATTGGATCATCCATATCAAAAGAGTGGCATATCTCGTATTTTTAAGCTGAAAACATTGCAACGAAAATATTTTTTCATTTCATTATGCCCATATTACACATGTGTCTACTGATGGTCTTGTCTCAGATTTTGCAGTATTCATCATCCACAGGATTGGAACTATATTTGACCTGATTCCTGCACCAATAGGATATGTAGGCGCCACAATGGCTCGGTCATATTCCCGGTAAAATTTTCATTTCTCCCTTATAATGAAAACTGGGACAGAATTTTTGAGAAGATCTCAAAAATTCACAAGAAGATACTATCTCCAACAAGTCAAGATTGGAGATTATGTTAATATGTGCAACTAGGGCAGAATTTTTGAGAGGATCTCAAAAATTCCACAAAAATATCAAATCTTTTTTCAGCTCGACATTTGTCAAAAGATCTAACTAGGATAGAATTTTTGAAGAAGATATAAAAAAAATAAAAAAAAATAATTCCGTCAAGAATTGTCAGAAGTTCAAAGTCAACTCCAAATGATCTCCAATATTGCTAGAATGGAGCGAACACAAATTCAAGATGCGAGCCACCGAGGTCTCGTATAAACTTCTATCAAGACATGACTCCCAACGAAATAAATTGTTCAAAAAAAATAAATAAATAATAAAAAAAAAATAATAATAACATTGCATTGCATTTTCATTTGCCAAGCGGGCCATTCATATTTTATTTTATTCATATTATATTATTAGAGGTGGTAATATCATTTGTCAAGAGGGCCATTGCATTCATCATTGCCAAGAGGACCATTGCATTTTCATTTGCCAAGAGGGCCATTCATATTTTATTTTATTCATATTATATTACCGGAGATGGTAATATCATTTGCCAAGAGGGTCATTCATATTTTATTTTATTCATATTATATTACCGGAGGTGGTAATATCATTGCCAAGAGGGCCATTGCATTTTCATTTGCCAAGAAGGCCATTGCATTTTCATTTGCCAAGAGGGCCATTGCATTTTCATTTGCCAAGAGGGCCATTGCATTTCATTTGCCAAGAGGGCCGTTGCATATTCATTACCAAAAGGGCCATTGCATTTTCATTTGCCAAGAGGGCCATTGTATATTAATATGCCCCTTTCTTTTCATTTTAACAGGGACTTACACCACCACTGCTTGCTAGGCTGAGATTAACATAATAGTGCCGGAATTGACTGTACCACCATCTTAGAACCAAGTCATAAACTATGATAAATTCTTCTTATAAATTGATTGAGTCTAAGTCTTTCATATTACATAACTCTTATAACTTTAGATCTCTGGCATAGATATGAAGATGCTTTAGCCGGACATAGTCACGGCTTGTATATTAAAAAAGCTAATTAATAAAGCAATAAATGAACGTACCTTGCCTCGAAGGCTATTCCAAACTGCAAACTTTTATTGATATCTTACAATATACTATGATTACAAAAAAGAGGGGAGAGAAGATACGAGTAGAGAGAGAAGGGGGATTGCAAACTCTGCCTAAGAATCAAAATATAATGCCCTTTATATAGGAAGGCTAGGGATACAAAACGAAAGAAAGTCTTCATATGGGTCCTCATATGGGTCCTTGAATAGTACAAATGGGTCTCTTGTGTGGGTTTCTAGAATAGTATATGTACTGTGTACATACAGTACATATAAAAATGGGTCCCTCGTATTCTGCTTTTCCTTTTCCTTTTACAGCTGTCCGCAAGAATTCTTCCTTATCTTGTAGGGATTCGAGGAATTCTTCCATCTTTTCGAGTTTCCTTTCTGATAATACGGTAGGGGGTCCTTCGGACTGTGCATCGGTGATATCATCACTTGCTTCACTTTTCATGGAAGTGTCCGATTTGTCATATTGTGTTAAAGTTTGAAGTAAATTTTTTTTTACTTCTTCTAAATAATCATTGATTAGTTCAGTCTTATCACCTTGCTGAACTGAAATTCTTCGAGCAATATGTTTGACTGAGTTGTCAGCCACCAAATTCTTTTGTGGATGCTCAGTATATTCTTGAAGTTTTGCTTTGATAGAATCAATAAGCTCTTGCTCATAAGGTTGTTTAGTTTTGGGATCATTTCTTGTTAATTTATCCTAGAAATTGTTATAATACACACGATAAAGATATGGTATTTTTTTGTCTGGGGTATATCCCACTTCTGGAAGCCATTTATGGATTCATGGTATCGAAAATTCAATAAAGAAATACATCTGATCGATTTTATCGAGATTGCTCACATGATCAGCTAAGTATAATTCTGTTAAAAATGGAGAAATCTTTGTCCATTCTTTATAGAAGTTAAGATAGTTATGTGGTAAAAATTTTATCGTGGGACCGTGAAATATCCATCATCTAATGAACCAATTTGGGATTGCTCCTTTAAAAATCTTTGGACAAACCTTTATGAATCAGGTGTGTTTATGTTTATCATTGTTGTAATAAAAAATCTTGTGAAAAGCTTGAATATAATCCCAATAAGTAAGATTGATGCTCATGTTATTAATCAAAACCTGTCGTTCATTCATTGTGGAAATTTCCCAATCTTCGACAGATATAATCTGTCTGATGATAACTTTTGAGAAGTTATAAACATTCTCTTTAGTGGTAAAGTATTGGAAGTCAGTACTTCCTGTTTTGATTAAGATTGTTTCATAATAGGTTCTAGTTTTGTACGATTCTCCTGGAAAATATAACCCTCGTACCAAATATCTCTGGAAAATCTTTCAAGGTTCATCTTGCCTCTAAAATATCAAAATTTTCTAAAAGAAATATAATTTCTTTTATAGGTACTTCTTCATAGTCTTATTATCATTTATTTCCTTTGTAATCGAAGCAAAAGTATCTTTTTGCTTTTGAGATTCAAAATATGCTTTCAATTGTCCATATAATGGACTGTCTTCTGGAATATCTTCCAAATTTATTGAAGGAGTATTTTCCTTCTAAGATGAAGATGATTCTCCAATCTTTGAGTTTATCAAACTCTTGTTTCCCATTCGTAGGATTGGAAAATTATTAAATGATGATGAAGATCCATGTGAAGGCCTTTGTGATGGAGCTGATCTTCCCCTGCCTTTGGTACGGTTATTATTTCGTCCTTTGATTATAGACCACGACGGGTCTGTCATATCTGCAAGCATAAACTTATTAGTGATACTCAAAGAAATCATCTGTATCTAGATAATAGGGACCTTCATCATCCTCATATGAGTGAATAGAGAAATGAAATGCTTCCATTTCTTCTTCGATAATGTTTTCTATGATTTTGTCCAAAATCTTAGTTTGAATATCTTCTCCTAAAGGGATAGCCTTTAAGATTGTTATAAGGGTTTTGTCTTCAAAGAAAGCTGCGAAGTAATGCATGATTAATTTGTCAAGTATTCTTTAGATAGAAAATCTGGTAAAGAATTATCAATCTCCTTTTTATACTGAATGTCAAAGTCGAATGGGGTCAACTGAGCCTGCCACCTAGCAAATATCAATTTTGAAGCATCATGCTTGAAATCTTTATCAAAGATATATTTTACTGATTGGGCGTCTGCTTTAATCAAAAATCTTTGATTATATAAATCATCTTGAAATTTTAAAACACATTTAACAATGCATAACATTTCATGGGCCACTGTTGCATATTTGCGTTGGGCCTCGGTCCATTTTCCTGAATGAAATCTTATAAGATATTCCTTTTTATCGTTGGGATTGATTTGTTTAAGAATTCCTCCAAACCCGATATTAGAAGCATTTGTTTCGATAATTTTTGGCCAAGTTGGGTTAGCCAATGTTAAACAAGGTAAGGATTTTACTCGCTGTTTAACTGATCGAACAAGTTCTGTTAGACTATCAGTCCAAGAAAGTTTATGATTCTTTTTTAACCTTTCATATAAAGGTGATAAATCTCGAGATAAGTTTTTATAAAATGGAGAAATATAATTTAAGCTGCCCAAAAATCTTTGGAGCATAGTTCTATCCATGATTATATCAGGGAATTTTAAAGCAAAATCAATTGATCGTTGAATAGGAGTGATTTTACCTTGACAAATATTATGTCCAAGAAATCTAATTTCTGTTTGAAACAGACTCATTTTAGGTTTTGATATAACTAACCCATTTGTATTACTATTCTTTTGAATATATCAAGATGTTTAATATGAGTTTCAAATGTTTTTGAGAAAACCAAAATATCATCAATATAAACAATGATGAAATTCAAATAGGGATTAAAAATATCATTCATTATTTTTTGGAATTCGGATGGAGCATTTTTAACCTAAATGGCATTACGTTCCATTCATATTGTCCAAAGGGAACATTAAAAGCAGTTCTATAAGTATGCTCTTTAAAAATCTGTACTTGTCAATATCCTGATTTTAAATCAAACTTTGAGAAAATATTGGCATCATACAATCTAGATAATAAATCTCTTTTGTTTGGAATAAGATATCTAATCCATTTTAAATATTTGTTTAATGGTTTGTAATTTATTACTAACATAGGCATACCTCGTTCCTTTTCTGCAGCATTATTAACATAAAAGGCAGTACAGGACCATGGTGATTTGGAGGGTTTGATCAGACCCTTTTGTAGGAGATTATCAATTTCTTTTTTGCAAAATTCTACTAACTCACTATTCATTTGACAGGGACAAGATTTAGTAGGAATATCCTTATTTTTATATGTACTGTGTGTACACAGTACATATACTATTCTAGAAACCCACACAAGGGACCCATTTATACTATTCAAGGACCCGTATGAGGATCCATATAAAGACTTTCTTTCGTTTTGTATCCCTAGCCTTCCTTTATAAAGGGCATTATATTTTGATTCTTAGGCAGAGTTTGCAATCCCCCTTCTCTCTCTACTCCTATCTTCTCTCCCCTCTTTTTTGTAATCATAGTATATTGTAAGATATCAATAAAAGTTTGCAGTTTGGAATAGCCTTCGAGGCAAGGTACGTTCATTTATTGCTTTATTAATTAGCTTCTTTAATATACAAGCCGTGACTATGTCCGACTAAAGCATCTTCATATCTATGCCAGAGATCTAAAGTTATAAGAGTTATGTAATATGAAAGACTTAGACTCAATCAATTTATAAGAAGAATTTATCATAGTTTATGACTTGGTTCTGAGATGGTGGTACAGTCGATTTCGGCACTATTATGTTAATCTCAGCCTAGCAAGCAGTGGTGGTGTAAGTCCCCGTTAAAATGAAAAGAAAGGGGCATATTTTCACACGTTTGATTTTTAAATATGTTAATGTGATAAAATAAAATTATCACACTTTTTATAATATAAACAAAACTAGCTTATATATATTTTTTTTTAGTACTGACAACACATCAAACGGATACTAATAAATAATGTTAAAAAACTTTGTTGCACTAGAATTCTCAAAACAATTCATTACCTAAAATATAAAGATAAAAGTGTTTAATTTGAAAGCTAAATAAGCATTAATGAATTTATCTTTCAAACATATATTACCTGTTGAAGAATTATATTAGAAATAGGACTATCTTAAATTATGCCTACTTAATTTTTTTAAAAATGTAAAATAGGAAATTGTTCAAGCTAGCCAGGATGCGGGAGCGAAGGGCACGCGATGTGGATCAAGTGAAGTGCATTAAGGACGAACATGGAAAAAGTATTGGTAGAAGATACCCTCATTAAACAGAGATGGCAGTCGTACTTCCATAAACTCTTGAACAAAGAAGGAGACAGAGAAATTATGTTGGGAGATTTGGAACATACAGGGAGGCTTCACGTTGGTGAGTGTTGCAGGAATATTTCGGTCGAAGAGCTTAAGGGTGCTGTGCGTAGGATGCGCTGGGGAAAAGCGACCGGACCTGACGAGATCCCTGGTAAATTTTGGAAGAGCACGAGCCCGGTAGGTTTGGAGTGGCTGACTAGGTTATTTAATGTCATCTTTAGGACAACAACGATGCCCGAAGAATGGAGATCGAGCGTACTAATCCCTCTATACAAAAACAAGGGAGATATCCAGAGTTGTAACAACTATAGGGGTATCAAGCTTCTAAGTCATACTATGAAAGTGTGGAAAAGAGTGGTGGAGATGAGGGTTAGGAGAGGCGTGTCTATTTCAGAGAACCAGTTTGGATTTATGCCGGGACGCTCAACTACTGAAGCTATCCATCTTATGAGGAGACTGGTAGAGCAGTATAGGGAGAGAAAGAGGGACTTGCATATGGTATTCATTGATCTAGAAAAGGCTTACGATAAAGTTCCACGAGAAATACTATGGAGATGTTTGGAGGCTAAAGGTGTACCTATGGCGTACATTAGAGTGATCAAGGACATGTATGAGGGTCCCAAAACCAGGGTAAGGACAGTAGGAGGGGACTCAAAGCACTTCCCAGTTGTGATGGGGTTAAATCAAGGATCATCCCTTAGTCCATTTTTATTTGCCTTGGTGATGGATGGATTGACGCGACAAATTCAAGGTGAGGTGCCATGGTGTATGCTTTTCGCGGACGACATAGTCCTGATCGATGAGACTCGTAGCGGAGTTAACGCTAAGCTGGAGGATTGGAGACACACCCTGGAGTCTAAAGGGTTTAAGTTGAGTAGGACAAAGACAGAGTACGTAGAGTGCAAGTTCAGTGAGACACCCCATGAGGTTGGCGCGGAAGTTATGCTTGGTGACCAGGCCATCCAAAAGAAAGGTAGTTTCAAGTACCTTGGGTCTATCATGCAAGGTAGCGGGGAGATTGACGACGATGTCACACATCGTATTGGGGCAGGGTGGATGAAATGGAGGCTCGTTTTCGGGGTGCTCTGTGACAAGAAGGTGCCACCACAACTTAAGGGCAAGTTCTATAAAGTGGTTGTTAGACCGACTATGTTATATGGGGCGGAGTGTTGGCCAATTAAGGTCTCTCACGTCCAAAAGATGAAAGTAGCCGAGATGAGAATGTTGAGATGGATGTGTGGGCATACTAGGAGCGACAGGATTAGAAATGAGGCTATTTGGGACAAGGTAGGAGTGGCCTCAGTGGAAGACAAGATGCGGGAAATGCGACTTAGGTGGTTTGGGCATGTGAAGAGGAGAGACACAGATGCCCCAGTAAGAAGGTGTGAGAGGTTGGCCATGGATGGTTTCAGAAGAGGTAGGGGTAGGCCGAAGAAATATTGGGGAGAAGTGATTAGACAAGACATGGTGCAGTTACAGCTTACCGAGGACATGACCTTAGATAGGAGTGTGTGGAGGACCCGCATTCGGGTAGAAGGCTAGTACATAGTCGCATTATCCTACCCTATTAGTAGGCACATTAGTGCACTATAATTTTCTTTGTGGAGGACTTAGATTAGGATAAAAGGCTAGGTGATTCATCCTTTGCACCATAGTAGTTGTAGTTCTGCTCATTGTTTATTGCCTTTTGATTTCTGCATTGTGTTGCTGTTTATAGTTGTGGCGCCGTTGTACTTTGACTGTCTTATCTATCTTATCTTATCTTATTTATTTATTGTAGATAATGCCTCTTTCTTCCCGTACCACTCTACCATGACTTTTCCTTTTGCTATTTCTGTTTTCATTTTGTTTTTTATATGCTTGCCCCTATCTGACCTTTTATCTTGTCCTCTCTTAAAGCCGAGGGTCTTTCGAAAACAGCCGCCCTACCTTTCAAGGTGGGGGTTAGATCTGCGTACACTCTACCCTCCCCAGACCCCACATTATGAGATTATACTGGGTTTGTTGTTGTTGTTGTTGTAATAGTAATTATATATATCAATAGAAAGTGAAAAATAAATTCTTAAAAATGATGACATACTTATTGCTCGGTCAACTATAACTTTTTTCTTAGATCACAATAATTTTACAATTTTTAAATTAAATTTATGTATATATTGATTTTATACTTATAAAAGGTAGAAAGTTAGTTTTTAAGTTGTCATAAAGGACACATTATGTGGGAGGTCAAAAACATTTCTTTTGAGAAAAAAATAGTTTTTTTTGAAAAATTAAAGTGTTTTGCCACTCAGTATAACTGCTTTTAACCGGAAGCAGGAACAATTTTTTCTGTTATTGGGAGGATGTTAAATTTGTTTGCTTTTTAAAAAAAACAAAAAATGATTTTTTCAAGACCAAAATATTCATGCCATATATACAAATTTATCAATATATCCCTTATATTTATCTATTTTGTGGTGATTTTTTCTAGTGATTTAATTGGTGGAATGATTTTTAAATTTATTTTGCTTGATATTTTAAATTATATTTAAATAATCATGTTAATATTATATCAATATTTATTTTTTTTTATTTGTCTATGTATAATATTGATTGAAAATTTCAATATGTATATTTGAATCTAATAAAAATAAAAAATTTAATTAAATTTTTTATAATAAATATTAAAAATAATTTTTCTATATAAAATAATCTTAATGTTAAAAGTGCATTAATGCTTGTCCTTTTTCGTAACTTGATTCTCAAAAACATTTTAAAAAAAAGAATTAGCCAAACACCTGCTTATCAAAAACACCTTTCAAAAGAATTAACCAAATACAAATTATTATTTTTCAAAAGAATTTTCTGAAAAGCTATTATAAAAAAATGCTTTTAAAAATAAGTAATTTATAGCAATAATGTCAAACAAGCTCTAAATACTGTTACGGAGTGTTCATGATTTCATTAAAAACCGTCCTAATAAAAAACTATACTAAATCAAGTCAAACCGACAATAACTAAGCATATGAATTATATTTGATTTAATTTATTTTTAATAATTTAGAATGTAATTAAATTAGTTTAATTTTAATTAAAAATTAATCCAAACATAGAGCCCGTTTGGATGGGCTTCCTCTTTTTAGCTTTGGATGTGTTTGTCTAATGCTAACTTTAAGCCATAAAGTTCTTAAAGTCAGTCAAAAATGAAAAGTTAGGATTCCTAACTTTTTTTTCTAAGTGCTTAAAGTCATTTTCTTTGACCATGAAAATTATTTTTATATCCCTTATATTTTAACTAAATTTCCAAACTATCCTTTTTATTTTTTTAACCTAAAATTCACATTATTTTCCTCATTTAAGCACTTTTATCCAAACACTCAACTGCTTATTTATAAAAATAACTTTTAGCACTTCAAAATTTTAAAAATAATTCATACATAAAAGTTTTTTTTTTTAAGCTTTGTTCATAAACCCCTTTTAGCTTTGGTATTACGAAAGAGCACGAAAGATATTTTACTCGAAAAATAAAATATAGTATATATAAAAAATATATTCGTAAAAACAGCCATTTTCTTTTCTTCCAGTAATTCTAGGGCTCATTCTCAAACTCACAATCTTCGGCTCCTAATTTCCACATCCATGGCGGATTCAGCTCCTTCGCCGGAAAATCCCGCCGTCACTAATTCTCAACCACCGATGGAATCCGATATCCAAACTTCCCAATCAGATCCATCTCCGGCACCGTCGTTATCTTCACCTCTGCCACCACCTCCGCCGTCGATCCAGCCTTACTCCGCCGTACCTACGTCGTTTCGTCCAGCGACGCCTCCAGCACCTCTACCTGGTGTTGGTGTAACTCCTATGTTCTCGCCTCTTCCTAACCCTAACTTGCAGCAGCAAACATTGAATTTTCCGAATCCTTCTGTTCAGCCTCCTGGAGTGAATTCTGTGCCGCCGGCGATGATTCCGGCACCTACAGGTGGTGCTGGAGCTGTTCAGATGGGTTCGGCGCCGCAAATTATGCCGCCTTATGCTATGCCTGGACAGATGATGAGACCGTACGCCCCCATGCCTAACGGTTACCATACTATGCCTCAATCTGCTCCACAGGGCGCCATGCTTCATCCCGGTGGGTTTTTGTTTCTTTCTAATATGTACAGTCACTTGGATATTTAGCAATTGATGCTGCAATATTGATAGCTGAAATGATAGATTGTGCAATGTATAGTTAGCGATTACGATCGCTGTCCCGCATTTACACACTTGTAGCAGTAGATGTAGTGATATCAAAAGGCGAAGTCTTTGTTTTAGTGATTAATTTCTTAGGATAGCTACTCCAGATTTGTGGATAGTCAGCACTAGATACTGCAGTACTGGTGGTCCTAATAATAGCTTTGACAAAGTTTATTAATTAGAAATTATTCTGTTGAGACTGAACCACTACAAAATGTTGTACACCAATATGCTTGTTAAAGGCTATAGAGGAATTACTGAACACATATCTCTGATTACCATTTGAACCTCGCATTCCTTAATGGTATACAATTACATGGACTATAATTGGAGTAACAATGGCTAGCGTACTTCTGTCTGTTGCTTTATTGTGTTGATATTGAGAGGGGAATAATATGGATGAGAGGACTTTGCCGTAGAATTGTATTAAAATTGGATAAGGGGTATCGATGACGAGATGTTTTCTCCTACAGTTTCTTGAATGGTTTCGGTGAGAAAGGTTGGAAGGCTTCATATTGCTGTTCATTAGAGACTACTGAGTACTCCAACTGCTTTTTTGGTATGAGCACGTCTGCTTGTTTTTGTTTTTATTTTCATTTATCATTACAAGGTCATTTGCTTTCGAACACATCTATTTTCTGTGAAGTACCAGAACTGGAGCTGTCTCACCATGGACATATCATTTTTCTATGTTATGTAATGTATATGCGTGTACTACAGTAGATTTCCTTTAGTAATAAAGGTACTACCCCTTTGTTGGGATCTTGATTCTTGAAATGCTGGCAGCAGACCTTGTTAACAACTGAATGCAAGTAGCCTATACGCCAAGGTATCATAATCTTTTCATTTTACCTGCTTGTGTCGTCTTTCCGGCTATTTTTCTGCTGTACATGATGATGTTAATGTTTGACATGTGGAAAGATTGTCTTAAAATATGTTATCATGGTATCAATTGCATTACTGATGATGAGACGCTGGAAGTCTCATCTTAATGTATTCAAACCTCGCAAATCATTCTTGGGAATTTGGACAGTTTGATCAGATTTCTTTGCAAGTGGATGCATTAGGTAAGCCCTATTCACATGTTGGTGATTTATGAAATGGATGCTATTATCTTAATCCTTCAGGTTATCTGTTCAGCTCGTGAGTGTTCTCATGCCTATGGTGCCATCTCATAATGCTTGTAATGTTTGGTAATAACATTTGTTCAGCCTTACAGTTTTCTTTCGTGAATGAGACGTTGGTGTTGAGTGTTAGACTTGTCTCTGCTTTGTAGGCTTGGCCTAATAAATATTCCTAGACTCCTTTGTATTTTTGCAGGAATTCCGCGTTATGCATCACCATACACACAAATGGCTCGGCCAGTGTTTCCTCCACGCCCACTAGGTGCAGTAGGCATTGTTCCTCCCTTGATGCGCCCTCAAATCCCTATGATACGTCCTCCAATCATTCCTCCTGTTGCTAGGCCAGCTGCCATTCCAAGCATTACTCAAACAGAGAAACCACAAACAACAGTTTATGTTGGCAAGATATCTTCCACTGTGGAAAATGAGTTTATGCTTTCTCTTTTGCAGGTGAGTGAATTTTACATTATCCTCCAATTACTTTTTGAAGGGTGGAACTTGGTTCTTTTTGTGTTTCACATTTGTTTGTGTTCCAAACCTCTAAATTTAACTGACCTTTCTGCTGTAATGTTTGCAAAGCTCTGCGGGCCTGTTAGGAGTTGGAAGCGTGCTCAAGTTCCGACAAATGGATCACTGAAAGGTTTTGGGTTTTGTGAGTTCGAGTCTGCTGAGGGGGTTCTCCGTGCATTAAGGTTGCTCAACAAATTAAACATCGATGGGCAGGAGCTGATGGTATAATTCTGTCTCCCCCCCCAAAAAAAAAAAGAAAAAAGAAAAAGAAAGAGTACACACATCCAACTGTCCTAAATAAATAACTACTGTTTTCTCATTTATGTCTGCACATTTTAGGATTATTATTGCGCTGCATGAAAATCTCACAAGTGATAAAATTAATTATGATACCATATCTTTCCATCTGATAGTGTGTGCCTTTGCAGCTCATCTGTCTACTAAATATTTACAGTATCTTCCCCCAGTGTTTGGCAAATATGAACATTTTTTCCTCTCTGCATGTATATTTTGACCAAGTCAAGTTATAGGTGCTCTCCTTCAAGTCATGTTATATCCCTAGCTTACTAAGTGATAGTGAGATTTCAACTATTTAACTTAGTTAGACTTGATATCATTGCAGTTAATTTCAACTATTTAACTTAGTTAGACTTGATATCATTGCAGTTAAATGTCAATCAAGCAACTCGTGATTTCCTTGAACGGCGGTATGTTGAAAAGAAAGCAGAAAGCTCAAAGAAGCCCAAAGAGTCTGAAACAGAAGGCGTTGAGAAAGAAGAAGAAAGTGCATTAGGTGGGGAGAAGAATGAAAATGCGAAGACGTCTACAGAACCTCCAGAGTCTAGTACAGAAGAATCAAAGCAAGATAGTGGTGATACAGCGAACAGAGAAAATCTCGATGCTGCTAACTTTGGTTTGGTCACTGACGAAGATAGGCAAGCTGACAAAGAGGCCTTGGAGAAGATCAAGGATATGATAGAGGAAAGGCTGAAGAATAAACCATTACCACCTCCACCTCCTCCTCCACAAACAGCTAAAGATGGTTCTGATAACTCATATATGGAAAACGTCAAAGATGGGGAACCTGGTAGAGATGCAGCAAAAAATGGTTAGTTTATTGGACCAATAAGAAGTCAGTCCGTTTTTTTTCTTTTGGATATTTTTCTTTTATTGCCTAGATGTCATCAAAAGATATTGGTGCTTTAGTCTTAATGCTTTACTGACAGTTTCAATATGATTTTGGAAACATTGCAGAAGAAAAAAATGATGATGTCAGTGAAAGTAAAACTTCAAGTGAACTTGAGAAGGCTGAGATTAACTCACCGGACCATCGTAGGCATGATAGGAGAAGCAGGGATCGGGAGAGGGATTTGAAGAGAGAAAAGGAAAGGGAACTCGAAAGGTATGAGAGAGAACGTGAACAAGAACGAGCCAAGAGAGAGAAGGAGAGAGAGTACAAGACCCGCGAAGATGACCGTAGGTACAAGTCCCGAGAAAAAGAGTGGGAAACAAGAGAAAGGGAGAGGGAACATTGGCGAAAAAGGGAGAGAGAAAGGGAGAAAGAAAGGGCTCAGGAACGCAAATGGGATATAGTGGAGCAAGAACGTGAATGTGAAGAGGGTTATAGAAAAAGGAAACACAGGACTAGTGACGAGGAGAGGAAAAGACGGCAGAGGGAGAAGGAAGATGACTTGGCCGACAGGGCTAAAGAAGAAGAAGAGATTGCTGAGGCTAGGAGAAGAGCAGACGAGGAACAGCAGAAAAAAGAGCAGGAGGAGGCACTGAAAATCCTTTCTGGTCATCTAGCTAATGGACGCGGAAAAGCTGTTTCATATGAGGAAAACAATCTTGATAGCCAAGATAAGAATATCGAGAGAGCTCAGGATAATTTAAGCCAGGGTAACTATTTTAGTTTATTCCTTTTAAGATTTATTGTTATGGCTTTTGCTCTATCTTTTTATTTGGTATTTGATTTAAAAAAATAACAGGTGAAGGAGTTGCACAAAATGGGACTGATGAAGAATCCGTGTTGGCAGCTACTGCTGCATCGGATATGAGGCATAATAGCAATGCCCCTACAAAAAGGTTAGAATTTGGCCTCCTAGGGTCGGGGAAAAGAGCTGCTGTCCTTTCTTTCTTCAATGCGGATGAGGATGAGGATACTCAAAAAGAAAAGAAAATGAGGCCATTGGTTCCAATTGACTACTCAGTTGACGAGCAACATATGGTCCAACCTTCCTCTGAAACATCGCCGACTATGGCTGCAGAATTTGCTAAGCGAATTTCAAATGTCAACTCTAAAGAAGAGAGGTCTGATGTAGAGAAGGAGAGACACAGAAGAACTCATGACAGATCCAGCCAGAGGGATCGGGACAGGCATGACGAGGAGACTAACCGAACCAGGGATGACAGCAGAAACCTTGATCATGACAGAGTTCGGGAACCTAGACCTGATAAGGTTAAGACGCCTGATAATCAGAAGCTTTTAGATGCAAAGCAATTGATTGACATGATTCCAAAGACCAAGGATGAGTTGTTCTCTTATGAGATAAACTGGGCTATTTATGACAAGGTGAGAAATGATCTGCACTGTTTAATCTCTTGCTTTAATACATGAGAAGGTTTCGTCGGATTATAGCAAATATTATCAAGTTATATCTTAGAGTTGTATGATACCCGGTACCTGCAACTTCTAGCCTGTTAGTGGACCTTTTGCTATACTTGGTAATGGCTCATCTTATGCAAGGAAATTATGGTAATAGGAACACAGCTGTGCATTTTCATATTGATGTGTCCCTGCAATTAATAGAAAGCAGAGTGGGAGGAGACATGAGAGATAGCACACCCACTCAGCTTCTAGGATTTGTGGGGAGGGCTTTTATTGCTATTGTGTTTGATTTTTGGGTAAGGTATCAGAGTTTCCTCAAGCGGAGCTTGTCCATATGTCTACAAAAATCTCTTTTAACTGAGATAATTTAGCCTAATTGCAGCCAAACATTTGATATAGGTTCTGCCCCCCAAAATAGCTGGTCTTTCTTTCCAATCACCTGTTTCCTTTGTCACTATTTTTATGTTTGAGCACAATAATAGTAAGAGCGACATGATGGTTCCTTCTAAATTATTTTCACAAGAAACGGAACTGATGAATGAGTTTTGGTAATTCTTATTTGCAGATGCCACAGAACTCCTAAGACATTGCATATTTGTCGAAATATGCCTGAGATGTATGCTAGTTCTAAAACTTAGGTCATTGGCTCTCTGGTAAATAAAGATTGGCTATTAATCGATTGAGTATAGGGTTCTTAGCATTAGCAATATGTATATTCATGGTAATTCTATAGTAGTGTTTTTATATTTTTTAAGGCATCTGCTTTTTGTGTGACTGTCTGAAAGTCCACGTTGGATTCAAAACATCTCATTAGGAGGAAGATGGAAAGTCAATTTGTCAATTGCATGACAGCATAAGGAGGTAAAATGGGAGGGAAAAATTTCTATATCCTGATGGATACAATTGAATTAACACATCCACTCACATGAGGAAGTAGCTTATGTATTCCTATTTGTTCTCCACTATTTGAATGTGGAAGACACTGTGGCTCTACTAGCGATTACTTTATAGTAGTATGCTCAATTTTTGGAAAGACATTTTGGCTACACTGTATGTGCTTCCCGAGTGTCCCTTGATAATAACTTTTAATAAGTTTATTAGTCTTCCTACAAGATTAGAAAATGATTCTTCTCTATTGAGCACCAATATGAGCCCGTTTGGATGGGCTTAAAAAAAGTAACTTTTATGTATGAAGTGCTTTTAGAACTTTGAGGTGCTAAAAGTTATTTTTATAAATAAACAGTTGAGTGTTTGGATAAAAGTGCTTAAATGAGGAAAATGATGTGAATTTTAGGATTAGAAAAATAAAAAGGGTAGTTTGAGAATTTAGTTAAAATATAAGGGATATAAAAGTAATTTTCATGTTCAAAGAAAATGACTTTAAGCACTTAGAAAAAAAAAGTTAGGAATCCTAACTTTTCAATTTTGACTAACTTAAAAAACTCTATGGCTTAAAGTTAGCATTAGGCAAACACATCCAAAAGCTAAAGCCCATCCAAACGGGCTCATAGTTGCTTTATTGCTGAATCATGTAATTAGCAATTAGATAAACTTTGTTCAGAAATTATAGAACTTTCTGAATATGATCACCGTATCAGCAGTAAAACAGAGGCGGAAAGCATAGAAAAGTGTTAAAGTGCCTGTTGGGGCTTCAAGTGTAAAGTGCAATTAAAGCATGAATTTTTGTATGCAAGGAAAAAATCACTACAAAACCTAATGACAATTTGTAGATCAAAAGAATTGAAAAGCAAAGTATATTAAGTAAAAAGTAAAAAACCATGTTTATCAAGTTCAATCTATTTTGAATTTTAGATTCAGATGCAAGTTGCTAATTTTGTCTTGGTTTCTCACGGAACTGTTTATTCATGAAGTTTGATGAATAGTATGCTACTTTGTCATTAGTGCTATCTTCTTTAGGAAAAACCTATAGATATTGAGACCCACTCCACTGCCAACTCTAAACCACAGGTTTAGCGAGGCGAAGCGCCTAATCTGTGCAGCGCCAAGCTTCAGGGCATCAGGGTTTAAGCATACCTCAAGAGGGATAACACTATTGCACGTTAGCTCCTAGTCTGACCAGATGCTTGAGTGAGAAGAATATTGAGCTTGACCGGGTAGTTGACTGAAAATAATATTCAACTCTTTGACATGTGGTGAGGACTAATAGGAATATAGGCATCCCAAGTTCCTGATCAAGAGGCATCCTGAGTTTTCTGGTAAGATTCATGGCAAGAGAGTACTTTGGCTTGTGAGAATTGTTTTACAGCAAGAATCACTGCTTATAAGTGGACATAAAATTGGTCGCCTTCCAGCTGTTGTTGATATTAAATCCCCCTTGCACCCATTAGGAATGTTAACAATTGCTAGTCGTGTAAACTCTGCATCTAGCACTTTAGTTCCTGTTGGGAGTCCCAAGGTCCTAATAGACTTATTTCACTTGAAGCTGAATCTCTAGGCTAAAATAACTTGAATTTGATGTTCTGAGCTTTGCCACGTTGTTACATTTTTTAGATCCTATCTTCTCTTTTCGGGGCATCTATTGTTGGTTTACTGGAGGTGTGAATGTTTATAGTTTATATCTGCTTTGCTTTTCACAGAATGCGTTGCATGAAAGGATGAGACCGTGGATCAGTAAGAAGATCACTGATTTTCTTGGTGAGGAGGAACCGACACTGGTAGACTACATCGTCTCCAGCACGCAAGAACATGTCAAGGCAACTGAAATGCTGGAGAGACTCCAAAGTATATTAGATGAAGAAGCTGAAATGTTTGTTCTGAAGATGTGGAGGATGCTTATATTTGAAATTAAGAAAGTTGAGACAGGTTTGGCTTTGAGGCCCAAATCCTAGTTTCAGTTATGTTCTCTCCTGTAACTTGGAAGCATATTCATTATGCTCTTGCTACTCTATCAAATCATTGTAGAACTGTTTTCTTTCAAGCATAAAAATGATAAATAGTTTAGGTCAAAAGTTGGTTATTCCAGCTTCAAGGTTGCTTTGTTTTCCATGTTTGTGCTGTTTTCTCTTACATATGAGAATCATCCCACATTTTTGACTGGAGGAAATTTCTGAGAAGCAAAGGCCACACTTGTGGGATCACAAAGGTGGAATATTTTATGCATGTGACAAGGTTTTTAGAAAAAATAGAGAGAGTTGAGAGTGCACCATTGAGGTATGTTTCTCAAACTAATAAGTGATAGTTTAGGTATGAAGTTCACACTCCCAATAATTTAGGTATGAAACTCAAAAAAAGGGATAGTTCACGTGTGTTTTTGACACTTGTCTCTTTTTATTTTTGGGACCGAATGTGATTTGGTCTGATCTAGTTCACTGTTATTATTAATCTTCATTTCTCAAACGAGAACTGTTTTACATTTTAAATAGAACTAGATATCATTATAAAAAAGCTGGATGTGTCATAAAGATGTTGCATACAAGCATGTCACATTTTTCATGTACTTTAAAAGCTAGCACAAGTACTCTTCTATTTCTCATGCATTTATGCTATTGTTTTCTGCTGTGCTCTATGCTCAAGAAAGAATTTTTGAAGTGGTTCCATATTAAACTTATGAATCATGAGAGTCTGCGTGTTCAATTTTAGATTGTTTGCAAATCCAATTCTTCTTTCCTCCTATACAACCTTTGCTGTAAAATGATAATTGATCTTTTCAAAGTATGATATTTTACAATTTGGGGTGAAATGAGCATGGGACTTTTGAATTGATTGCAACTGTAAAGAGAAAGATGTGGTGGCATTTGTAACATGAACTTTTCTTGTGTTGAGCTTTCCGTGAGCTACATCATGTTATTTGATATTGCATTACAAGCGTGCCGCCTTTGCCATGTACTCTAGAACATTCACAAAATACAAACATCTGATTCTTTGGGTGGGTATTAGAAATACGTAGTTGCAATATTGGAATCCCAGAAATATACATATTGTAACATAGACATCATTTTGACATATTTTCAAGAGCTGAACTATGATCATCTTGGTCAGAAGTTCCCTACCCCCTAGCTAATAAACCATGTGGGATATGAAGAAGTCCCTGTTCATAGTTTCAGCTTTGTGGTCTTCACTTCTGGTAGCTGTAATATCGAGCTCGATTGATCGATCAATTATATAAACTCCTCTGATTGCTCTTTTTTCTAGGCATAAAGCAAAACATGTGCTTTTGTTGTTGTCTTCCTTTTGTACTTGTCTGAATGGCTTCTTTCATCTCTGGCCTATTTTGTGGCTTTATATCCCAACATTACGACAATGCTCTTGGATAACATTTTGGTATCTCAGGCCTTGGATCCTGAAGTTCACAAAACACCTCGTTAGTACATCCTTGACATATAACAATAGGTATCACATTTGTCCTTTATATTGTTAGCATGTATATAAAGTGTCGAGTTTTTAACAAATTAATGGATCAATAAAAAGGGAGTAAGTACCTTGTAAATTTGATGTGAGATTTTACTATGAGGAATGTGGTCAGGGTATGGATCTAAACAAGTGTACATTTCCCACAAGCAAATTACAAAGCTGTAAACGTCACACTTATGGTAATATGATGGAATATCACTCAAAACCTGATGAAATACGAAACAAATAGAAAAAATTAATTAGTCTTACTTTACTTTATATTTTTAAGTTATCAAATTAGACTTATTATCGACAATTAAATGTTGACGTACGTACCTCGGGAGCCATATAACCGATAGTGTCAGTTGTTCCAACCATCATAGGAAGATAGTTCAATCCAAGAGATTCCAAAATCAATTATCTTCACTCTTCCAGTTTTGTCAAGAAGTAAACTTCAGTCTTCACATCTCTATGAGCAATCGTTTTAGAATGAAGGTAACTCAATCTGCAATTATACATATATATTATTAGGAGAAAAAATATTCAATAAGCAATACATATTATAGTTTTAACATATCGTTTACTATGTTTATGGATGAACATTATGTTATTCACAACATACATACCCTTTAGCAAAGTCCAATGCAAGTTGGACAATAGTATTCAAAGGCAGCTTCTTCTTCATTGTGTGTTTTGAAAGGATATAAGTAGCTACACCAACATATTCCACAACAATGCAACATCCATTTACTGCTAGTATTGCACCTTTTTGACATTTCATTTTTATCTCTGACATACTGTTCTTCTTTATTGCTCCAATGAACTACACAAAATTAATATATTTAATTGTGATAAGCTAATTTGCATGTAGGCTAAAAATGAAAAGAATGGAGAACTTGGAGAATATATCAAATAAATCCTTAAATAGATGGAAACTTTACTTTAATTTGCACATAAATAAATAATATATTATAAGGAAAAAAGAGAAATTAATTAAGTAGGTACGATACCTTGGCAATATTGAAGTGTTGAAGATTGCACCAAATAGAAATTTCTTGCATGAATTCCTCTTCCATCAATTTCTTTTTTTCTATTAAATTCTTCAATTCATCTCCCACATCAAATACTTTAACTGAAATTCATCAAAAGAATGTGTATTAATTAAAAGTCACCAATATTTTGTTAAATACATATTACTTTTTGAACTTGTGATACTAAAAAAATATAATGATAACAATGGTAAAATTACAAAGATTGAACCCATCGGAAAGTACTTTAGATAAATAGGGTTAGAACTAATTTTTTTTTTTGGTTATCAACATATGCATAGCACATGCAGTACTATATATATACACTTCTTAATCTTTTATTGCTATCAGAAGAGACTTTTGAATTATCTCAAATATACATAGTCTATACTAGATCGTGCTAAGCACGGGCCCAACACTACTATTCTAAAGTATTTTTTTTCCTATGAGACTTTGATGCAATCTTCTGTTGATTAAAAGTTAAAAAAGAGCAAACTGCACCCATGCACATATTGAGCAAGTAAAAACTATGCTCATTAAAGTTCAAATGCATAAAGATTGGCATACAGGCAGCGCCAGCCATGAATATATGCAACTTATTGATGCTTGCACTAAAAAAGTAGACATGCTAATGTCATTTAATTGGACAAATGTCCAGCACAATCATATGTACTTGGCGTTTTCTCTCTATATATAGGAAAAAATCAGACTTAATAAGGAAGTGAATCACACCGCAACACGATAGGTCAGAAATTGGAATTACAAGTAGATTTGAGCCATCAAAGTGTTGGCCTATTTAGACCAATTAATTCAAATGGTGGGCTTGTTGTTTTTTCTATGTGCAAAGTGAAGCCGTCAAGTAGGCAATGATACAGCAGAAAAATGTAGAAGCAACTCATTAAAGAAAGAGAAATTTAGTAAAAAGCAAGACCTATAAAGATGAAAAGATTTTGCTAAGAACGTTTTAAGAGCCAATGAGGCACTCCTTGCTATTGGATTCATGACATATCATTCTTTTGTAACTTTCTATGTTGAAGTCCTTCAAATCGCAAAAGTTTATATGAAGTGAAAGTAACGACAAGTGTGTCATATATTCATAAAGTTCTACTTTCAACATAATGAAAATAAAACTAGTTACTGCCACCCACAAACAATCTAAATTTATATGACTTATTTTTCTTTTTAGTCGATCTAAAAAAAAATACATTTCTATAATTAATAACAATTTAATTTTAAAATGCTTATTTTAGTCCTAATAAAATGATTTATAGCTACACAAATATCTATGACTGATTTTCGATTATAAGTTTCAAATGTATTTTTCTTCTTTCTTAAACCCTATATCAAGTCAAACTATATCATATAAATTAAAACGGAGGGAGTAAGTAGTACCTAGTTTTCAACGCAACTGAATAAGCTGCTGATCTCAAACGAGAGCCTGGTAACACATATCCCAGATATCATCAGGGACTACACATGATCATCTTGTCACAGGTTGCCTATGTGCCACCAATTAATCCTATAGGAGGATCAAGGCCCATGTACTTCTTTATATAAATTTTATCGTTAGTGACGGAGTCAGGATTTTCATTATCAGGATTCAAAATCTGAAGAAGTGAACACATGAATTAGTCGAAGGAGATTCAACATCTACTATATATATTTGAAAAATAATTTTAACCAAATGTATAAATAGTATAATTTTCCGCCATTTTAGAGCTTCAAAGCTCAAATTTTAAAATTCAACTTGGGGCAAACATGAATTGTTTTGAGTGAATAATATATCAAAACATTCGAAACATGGAGAAGAGCTCATACCTAAAATTTGGGACAGTTTATAGGAGATTTGAGTTGGTCGAGATTGAAAAAAAATTCAACAAGATGAACTGCGGCAATGTATAAATATTTGTATAAACAATGTATATGCGATGTATATATATCTTTGATACATAATAATACATTATATATATATATGGATATATACTATTTATACAATATCAATAAATTACAAATAGATGTGGGTCATTTTTGTTTATATTTTTTAGTCGCCTGTAAAGCTTAAAAAAAAACTACTAAGTAATGAACTACCTAAATATTTACTAATTACTAAATTAGATTCTGTGATTTTGGGATAGAGTGTTAACTGCACAATTGCTTATACAATATTCAAACTTGCTAGGCATCAAGCCATAGTTGTCCATGGATATATTATTATGCCAAGGGACAAGATACTAAGAAAATTAAACTTAGAAGAAAATAAAGTGGATAGTTAGTATTCTTGAAATACTCTATATTCTCATTAGAGAAAACTCCTATCTTAACATTATCTAAATTTTAGAGTAACACATTGTCTTATTTTAAAACAAAACGAATATGGGATAACTTATTCCATTACTATGGTATAAATGATGGAATAAGTTATTCCAAACTTGATAATCAAACAATACACTAAAATTTTATCTCTGAACTATTTTTTTATCCTATGACTATTTATTTTTATTCCTCACACCAAACTGTTGTGATTCTCTGATCACTATGAAGAATATTTAGAAGGAAAAACAACTCTATTTCACAAGAATAGAATTACAGAGAATTTACACCAAAAATTTCTCTCTACAAAAAATCTCACCAAACACTCTCTTCTTCTCACAATCTCTTCCTGGATTGTATTTTTGTGTGTTCCTTTACAAGTGAAATATAAAGCCCTATTTATAGCTTTAAAAATGTGGTTGGTGGCTGAATTTTCCATGGAGGCTTCAAGAATGATGGCTGATGGCTTCAACAATGATGTGCAACTTCAATTCTAGAATGGGTTGGTGGGCTGTTGAACATATCAATTCCCCCCTTCAGCTGCATTCCAACACAACTACTATCTAAAAGTTATTCTAACTAAAAAGGAATGTAAGATAAATAAATTGAAACAAAAAAGTAGTTCAAAGGAAAATATAGGTGTTGGTGTTCGGGTTAAGGAAAATCTTACTATATATTAGTTGATTGATTATATGAACTTGAATTTTGTGATCTTAAATTAAACATACATGAATATACCAAAATTTTATTTAATTTAAAATTAAAAAATTATCATTTTTTTTAATTTTTGAATGAATTTAAAAATGTAGAACAAAAAAATTAAAACTAATTTGAAAGCGAAATCATATATTACAGTGGAATTTATGTATATTCTTATGCATCAATAATATTACTCCATGCCCTTAATTTATATGACATATTTTTCTTTAGCGATTGAATAAAAGTAATATCGATTTCGTGCATATTTATGATTTGACATTATACCTTCAAATTGAATGTTTTATTAAATAGAATTATAATTCATCATCATTCAATTAGAATCAATCTAAACCAATTCATCTTATTATGTACAGGACTCGACATTGACAATTATAAAATAATCGACCAGAAAGATCATGAAGTTTCCCCCTCTTTGTAATTTTAACTATCATATTTTATCCTTAATTTATTATCACATAAATATTTATAAAATTTATTGTCTTATCTTGACTTCTTCTTTGTTGTCTCCTTCTTTCTATAATAAGGGCATGCGACTCACCATGATCGGTGTCCTTTCTTCTGACTTCTTCATTAAACAAGGCATCTTTGATCATAGACATGGTAAGATTTTCACCTGGAGCTGTATTACTGAGAGAGACTACTAGTGTCTCTCAGCTATCAGGAAGAAAACTGAGAAGTAGTAGGGCTTGCATCTCATCCCCGAGCGGCATGCCAATAGACGATAATTAATTTATCAACCTCTGAAACTCATTGGTATGTTCGGAAACTGAAGTTTCGTGCTTTAACTTTAAATTTACCAAACGCCTCATCAATAGGGCTTTATTTCGAGCGGTCTTGGCTCGATACATCCCTTCTAACTTCATCTAGAGGGCATACACATCTGTTTCTTGTGCAATATGATGAAAAATGCTATCGTCAATCCATTGTCGAATTTGACCGATAGTTTTTCTGTTTAATTTCTTCCACTCTGCTTCTTTGTAAAATCAGGGTTTTTTCCTTTTTCTTCTATGGGATCATACAAATCTTTACAACTAAGGAGATCTTCCATCTGAGGTCTGCACAATTTGTAATTTGTGACAGTAAACTTTACTATAGCTCCAAATAATGATGATGACGCCTCTTCTATTATATCTTAAAAATAGCTTGGTCAAAATTTTAGAGCAAAATCTCACCAAACAGAACTCACAAACGCGTCCGGAATGGTGAAAAATGGTAAGATTGACTCTTTTTGGGTTAAAATCAGACCTCCAGAAATTTTTCAAATTTTCACAAAACTATTGGGGTTAAATTAAAAATATACTAAACTTTTGAAGCAAAATTATAATTTCAGTAACTCTAGGGTTATTTCATAAAATTCAGAAAATTTATGATGACTACACGCTAATGTGGTGCTGACTGGGTGTGATGTGGCTTCTGCGTGGCAGGGTTACTAGGCGCTGACATGGCGCTTCTGATTGGTTGAAGTTGGATGATGTGGCAGGTACTGTTCACTTTCTTCTTCCTCTCGACAGAAAATACACCAAAAATACAACAAACTTTAAACGACCATAAGTTCTTCGTTTTAGCTCCGTTTTACCTCCGGAAAGTTGCGTTGAATTCGTATCGACGCAAGAAATCTAATGAAGTGTTCATGTTTTTGAAGAAATGCAGCTCTAATTTGAAATTTTTGTGTTCCAATATTTCTCGACGAACACAGAATTAAAGGCTCTGATACCACTTGTTGTGATTCTCTGATCACTATGAAGAATATTTAGGAGGAAAAACAACTCTATTTCATAAGAATAGAATTAGAGAGAATTTACACCAAGAATTTTTCGTTACAATAAACCTCACCAAACAGTATTTTCTTTTCACAATCTCTTCCTGGATTGTATTTTTGTGTGTTCCTTTACAAATGAATTATAAGGCTCTATTTATAGCCTTAAAAATGTGGTTGGTGGCTGAATTTTTCATTCAATAATGGAGACTTCAAAAATGGTGGATGATGACTTCAACAATGGTGTGCAACTTCTAAAATGGATTGGTGGGCTGCTGAACATATCACAAACGACCCATGGTGTTCACTGTTAGGCTGCTATGGTACAAACTTCAATTCGATCCCTGATTGATGATTTAATTTAAGAAAATGGATTGACTTTTTATTTTTATTTTTTCCCTTTTCAATTAACCAACCAAGTTGATCGATTTTCTTTATGCTAACTAAGGGTGATGGTTCAGTATTTAGTTTGAGATTTTTAAATTTTGGATTTCGTAATTCAGTAATTAATAGTTATAAATAGATATTAAATATCAAATTTTTAAATTTCGATTTGGTATTTTGATAATTGATAAATTAAACTTCATTTTGGTGTGGTATTTGGTAATACCGTATTGAAATTGTAGCCTATTGTAATACAAAGTTAATACTGTTCCTCTAATTATTTCTATTTTTCTATGTGGAGGCACAATATAATAGAAGATCAACAAGTACAAAGAGATTAAGAAAAATAAATTGACACAACTAAAAGACATATGTATTTGGGTTGTTTATATTTAGTCTTTAACTTTCTCTTTGCACTTGTAGTAATAAGTAATGGACCTATTGATATGTGACTTTGATTAAGTAAATAATTCGGTATTCGAGAAATACTGAATACCAAATGATACTAATATCTTGTACAAAATCTAAACCCGAATAATTCTAAAATTTTACTCCCGAATACCATATCAAATATAGAATAATCAAACACCAAATTATCAAAAATTTTAATTCAATTTGCGATCGATATTTTAATTGCTAATTGTCCTGTTTTAAGTAAGGATGATGTTTTGCAAGAGGATTATTTTGTTTTCTATATACATAAGTAAGATACATATAAGCAACAATATCGTGACAAAATTATATTATTAGGAGTGAGAAACGAAAATTGAGGTGATACACATCAAATTCTAACTTTGAAATAAATTAAAGTTTGACCATCTCATCGGGATGGAGGAAAAAGTCTACGCGTATTTGGCAGGACGAAAATATTTTTCATAATAAATATTTGATGAAAAATAAATAATATTTTTCTTGTTTTCTAGCAATTTGGTAACTAAGATTTTTTTTTTAATTTCAAGAGCATTTATATGTAAATCTAACAAAATACTATATGTAAAAATGAATCTTGAGCCCAACTCAATCCGAAAAACTAGTTTAATTACGCTCATATCTCGTTAGTAGGAGCATAAACAATATAATATGGGCCCCCCAACATCGGTGAACAAAGAATTGGGATGGATTGGACTTCTATACCATGTAAAATGAATCTTGAGGCTTACTCAACCCCAAAAGTTAGCTTATATGATAAGAATTGTCCAAGTTCATATAAGAAGATCAATTGTCCATCCCTTTTCCGATATGAGACTTCTTAACATATGTGGGTGGAATGAGATAGAAAATGCAGGTTTAGGAGTGGTGGGATGATCAGGGATGAGGTTTGGGATGTTGGATGGGTAAAATAATGAACTTGAAATGTCACTTATGTAATTTGTTTTCCTTATTGTCATTAGAAAAGTCAATTTTCTCATTTTAAGTAGCTTAGCTTTTTAGAAATATACTAAAAAGGTGGTAAGACAAATAAATTAAAATTAAAAAAAGTGATAAACAAAAATAAAAAGTCATGAGTGACCGAATAACCTCCGTCTGTTATAAAATAAACTAACTTCAATAAATAAGGAGAAAAATAAAAGAAGAAGAGAGATCAGAGAGAATTTGTATGTATCTCAGTGTATATCGTTACATCTTCAAGAATAGCCATTTTATAGTAATAGGAGAAAAAGACAAGTTGAGCAACTTGCCAATTTGCTTAATGGGTCCATAAAATGGACATCCACTACTCCACTTGCTTTTTAACACCGTCAAATTTTTGGTGTAATATTATTCCCGTAGTTTGGAAAAGAAAATTTGTTTTTTCCCCCTTTGAACCTTAACAAAGCTCCAACCTAGTGGTAATTTTAAATTATAAGTCAACAATTGAGGGGTAAACTTGAACATTTCTTTTCTAGAAATTTGGACACATTGAGTACACTTATTTCATGATGGTACTTTATTGGTGTCAAAGATGAATATCAAATGATGATTTGCCATGATATAAATGAATCAAAAATATAATATGGGTGCAAATGTAGCCATTTTCCCTAACGTGTATGTATCTTTTGTTTTTACTCTTATTCTTTTAAATAACCTCTTTAATTTTATATCGCAATATTCAAAAATTCTTTTCAAAAGTTATGTTCTTTGATCCATGTTTTGATGATTGAAAAAAGACAGACCTTTTGTGTTTGGTAGGTAAGTAATAAAAAATTATCCTAAAAATATTTATATATTATCTAACAAGCACAATAGAGGCAGAATGAGATGGAGAGTTGAGGTTTGGGGTGGGATGGTCAAGGGTGAGGTTTGGGGGATTGGGTGGGTGGAAAGGATATAATAAAACTTGAAATGCCACGCAACTTGTTTCCCTACTTTCATTAGGAAATTTATTTTCCTCATTTAAGCAACCAAACAGAGAAAACTTGACATACATATTTTCCTCCATACCAAACATGTGACCAACGCCATTCTTCCGGTGCCATTACAGAACCTATATTTGCAATATCAACAAGCAACGACTTCATGCATCTAGACTTTTTTACAAGTCAACCAAAAGGATATCAGTTTAGCCATACACATGGACTGCACATCTATAAAATAAGAAAGTGAGAATCTATGGTTCATGTGGATTCACAGAATGTAAATCTGTCCAGAAGCAGATGTATAGGCATTTATTTCTCCTTGTACTTCAGGCGTCTCTTTTTTTCAGGAGTCGCATGCACTTGCGTTTTCTTCCCATAAGTCTTCATCTGAAAATTCTCAAATGCATTGGAAACAGCTTCTACCTGTAAGAATATTAAATTAAAAGAAAAGCTTCTACCTGTAAGATGTTCCCAAATTTACAAAAGCATATACAATGCTCATTGAGATAGGCAGTTTAAAGGAGAATAAGGCAGGCAGGGTTTGGCTGTATGACACTGACCAGTTTAGGTTCTCTGGTATAAACTCTAACAATCATATCCTGGTAACACGCAGGCAACAAGTGACTGATGCGATCATCCTTTATATGGGATTTTTCAAAGCTATCATAATCCTGTAAACAGTAGAACATAAGAGAAGCGGTCCAAAAGACTGAAACAGATATTTGTGACAAAGAAAATTATAATACCTGGAAGAAGCTGATCCTGCATGACAATGGACCACATGAACAAAAGAAAAGAGAAGGCTTTAGACATCACACAAGCATCCTGAGCAACACTAACCCCAAGATTCAAAAGTACCTTTCCAATGGATTATTCTTTCCACTAGTCAAATCAATTTTGACATTAGTAACAATGACATCTTCCTCACTCAAATGAGCATCAGAATTCTGGATAAAAAATTATTGTATGAGGGAGTGTTCATCACTATCAGGTAAACAAAAGAGGATATTGTTATCTGAAGACCTGGGAACAAATTATGTCTTGAGCCGTAACATTTTTAAAATGCTCCAGATTCTCCTTGGGCACAGCAAACTCATTACAGAACTGTCAGAATATTGATGCAAAAATATATTAGCCATTTTATGTCCTTGCTGTAAACAGCGAGGTAGTTGATATCACTCAAATTATAGAGAACGAGAATAATAGAAGAGAATAGTAGTCTAGTAGATGTTAAAAGATAACATGAACAGTTCCGTAAAATAAGATCCTTAGGTCATATATAATAGGAAACAACTGAAGCTCTAGATGTTTTTCAATTAGAATTACGACTCGGGACTCTCTGGCTTTATAGTGGATACCTGGTATATGTCCCTCCTCCGAATTCGACGAATCAGATTTCTGGATTCCTCTAGCTCTTGATGGGTAGAAGTTTCAATTGTTTTGACTATTGTATCATCTAACTGCACATTGTTAATTAGCCAATGGTTTAAAATTCAAACAGGTACCAGTATTTTGGGTTGTATCAATAGAAAAGATTATCCAACCATCCAGTACTGAGCTGGTTCATCGATGTGTGAAGCAATTTGAAGATGGTCATTGGCTTTTATCAAGGCATCTACAACCATGAGCTCTATTGCCTTCAAATTATAAGATGGAAAAAGAAAACAAGCAAGCACTCAGTGAGTTTTAAGTAGTAGAAAGAGGAAGCATTTTGAAATAAAGAACACAGGTAGGTGAAATTCTTTGAACCTTCACTTTTGGATGCGTATAGACTGTACGATGCAAATCAGCACGAGTGGAAAATAGCTTGTGGATTGTAAGATCTAAAATCATCGAATGTAATGTGAGAACTCTTACTATAGCTGGAAGATGTTAATTTTTCATGTAACATAATAGTTTCAAGACTACTAACATTCTTTTGCCCGATAACATATTTCATTGTCTATAACACGCATTGTTTCCATTAGCCTGCAAGTAACAAAAATGTAGTATTGGCTTTTCCAGAGTTAGTAACGATTCTGGGAAAAATTCTTTCAGTTATAAATAGAAAGAAGGAACAAATTGAGTACAAAGATCATGCCTCTGGAACTGAAAATTGCACCCAAGGCCACAAGCCCTGGTGTCACGCTCTATGTAATCAAATCTGCAAAAAGATTGATTCATCTAATGCATCTGCAAGCACATAATGCATAATTTAAGTTGCATATGAAGAAAGTAAAAGGAGAAGGGAATTTACTTGTCAACATCTATTCCGTTTCTCCCATTAGCAACAATATCATACAAGAACTGCTTCTCTTTCGAGCTCTGTATAGTAGTAAGTAATGAACCGAAAGGATTCAGCATGTGTTATGAGATCTTAGCTGTTTTAATACCTTAACACATTAACTCAAATCCTCCCATAAAAATGCTTACCACTGATTTACCTTTCTCAGAAGCAACTATCATTTCCTGTGTAGAAAAGATATGAAATTTAATTGTTGGGAGAAAACGGACTAACAGAAAAAAAAATATATAGTCAAAATAGTAGAAATAAAATGAGAAAAATAATGACATCAAGAATTTTACGTAGAAACCCAAATAAGGGAAAAACCATGGGCCAAGAGGAGCAACTGATATTATAGTAAGGAATTTTATACTGGGTAATACCAAGTACAATACTCAAAAAGGACTATCACACACTCAAAAGGAATAACACTCTTTTGGTTTCCACCTTACAAAAATATCGCTCAGACTCTATTTTTCTTCACAGACTATTTTCTTATAGTCTATAGAATACCTCACAACTCTCTAAATATTTTTCTCTCTATCTGTGAATTTTGATGTGTTAAAATGAGGAGCTGAAGAGCTCCTTTTATAGGAACTCCCGCCTACCCTTTTTGACAAAAAAGGCGGAGGGGTTGCAGTTCCAACAAATGTGTTTGAAAAATTGATAGGAACTGGACCCCACAAATCTCCCCCTCCAGTCTCATTCACTAGAAGGAAGTATTTTCATCTTCTCAGAGAAAGCTCATGCCAACAAGTTCTTTGCACAATTCGAACTTGTCCTTTATTACCACTTTGGTCAGCATATCTGCAGGATTCTCATTTGTAAAAACAACCGAATATACTACTGCAGGATCTTCTTCCTCTGCGTCTGCTGCTATTAGAGATCTTTTCAACCAGCATAGATTCGTCTTCTATCTTTTTTCGAATCCAGTGATATCTCACGTCTATGTGTTTTGTCCTTGCATGGTACATAGAGTTCTTGCTTAAGTCTATTGCACTTTGACTATCATAATAGACAACATACTCCTTCTGATGCAAGTCAAGCTCTTGAAGAAATTACTTGAGCCATATCATCTCCTTGCCAGCTTCAGTAGCCGCAATATACTCAGCTTCAGTTGTAGACAGTGCAACACACTTTTGCAACTTTGACTGCCATGAAATAGCTCCCCCTGAAAAAGTAAACAAATATCCAGTAGTGGATTTTCTATTATCAAGGTCACCTGCCATATCAGCATCTGTATAGCCCTTCAAGATTGGATTTGATCCTCCAAAACACAAATATTTATCTAAGCTTCCTTTAAGATACCTGAGTATCCACTTTACAATATCAGGTCTAGTGCATACCATTGCATACATTAAACTTCCGACGATGGAGGAATATGGAACTTTGGCCATGTTCTCCTTTTCCTCCCTAGCTGTAGGACACATTTTCTTGCTTAACTTCATATGACCAGCAAGAGGTGTGCTAACAGGCTTAGCATTCTTCATGTTGAAGCGCTCTGGTACACGTTCAATGTACTTCTCTTGTGATAGATAAATCTTCCTTTTATCTCTGAGACAAGTAATTCTCATGCCTAAAATTTGTTTGGCATGACCCAAATCTTTCATAGCAAAAGACTTACACAACTCTTTCTTCAGCTCGTCAATTTTGGAAGTATTTCTACCCACAATCAACATATCATCCATTATAGCGAAAGGATGATAAAATCATCGTCAGAAATTTTTTGTACAAATACACAATGATCTGAAGAAGTCTTCTTGTATCCTTGATCCCCCATAACAGATTCAAACCTTTTGTACCATTGTTTGTCTAGGAGCTTGCTTTGGCCCATAGAGACTTTTTTTGAGTTTGCACACACAATTTTCCCTACAAATTACTTTAAAGCCCTTAGGTTGTTCCACATAAATCTCCTCTTCTAGGTCACCGTGAAGAAAGGCCGTCTCTTCACATCCATCTGCTCAATCTCTAAATTTAGACTAGCAGCCAAACCAAAAACTGTACGAATGGAGGACATTTTCACAACAGGAGAAAATATTTCGTCAAAGTCAATACCCTTTCTTTGACCAAATCCTTTAACAACCAATATAGCTTTGTACCTAGGCTTCCAGCCATGTTCTTCAACTTTAACTTTGAACACCCACTTGTTCTTCAAAGCTCTCATGCCCTTAGGCAATTTTAACAACTCATAAGTGTGATTTTCATGCAAAGATTTCATCTCATCTTGCATGACTTTAAACCATTTATCCTTATGCTCATCTTCCATGGCCTCCTTATAGCACCCAGGTTCACCCCCATCAGTGAGTAGCATATACTCATTAGGTGAATAGCGAGATGAGGGAATACGCTGTCTTGTGGACCTCCTAAGAGGATTATTTGCTTCTTCCACTACTTCATGAGCAGGAGCATCATCAATAACAACATCATTGTTATCATCAATATCAACATGTTGATCTGGGACTTGATTCTGAGCATCATCATGATCATCATGCCCATCAACATCATGCACACTTGTATGAGGAACTTGATCAAGATGGACTAAGCCATCAGAATTTGAAGATTTTAGCTTCTCCGCTTTGTCAATATCTTCAATGGTTTGATTTTCCATAAAGACGACATCGCGACTTCTCACAAGCTTTTTCTCAATTGGATCATATAGCCTATAATCAAATTCATTAAGGCCATATCCAACAAAGATACACTGCCTTGTCTTGGCATTTAACTTTGCCCTCTCATCTTTCGGCACATATACAAAGGCTTTGCAACCAAATACTTTCAAATGGTCGTAGAAAACATCCTTTCCATACCAAACTCTATTTGGAACATCACTTTGCAAAGCAATAGCAAGAGATAAGTTAATAACATGTGCAACGGTCAATAAGGCCTCACCCCAAAAGGAGTTCGGCAACTTTGCTTCAAAAAGCAAACATCTAACTATTTCCATCAAGGTCCTGTTCATCCTCTCAGCTAACCCATTAAGCTGAAGAGTCTTAGGAGGAGTCTTCTGGTGTCTAATGCCTTGATGCTTGCAGTATTCATCAAATGGTCCACAATATTCATCACCATTATCAGTACGAATACATTTCAATTTCTTTCCAGTTTCTCTTTCAACTGAAGCCTGAAACTGCTTAAAGACACCCAACACTTGGTCTTTAGTCTTCAAGACATAGACATAAAGCTTTTTTGAACAGTCATTAATGAAAGTGGCAAAGTAGAGTGCACCACCCCGAGTATTTGTCTTCATTGGACAACATAAATCAGAGTGCACCAACTCAAGCAACTCTTTCTTTCTTGAAAGAGGGTTAGATTTTTAAAGGAGACCCTGTTTTGTTTTCCGCCAAGCAGTGCTCACACTTTTCTAATTTAGCATTTTGAAAATCAGACAACAATTTCTTCTTGGCCAAAACATTGAGTCCTTTCTCACTGATGTTGCTAAGCCTCTCGTGCTATAACGTTGAGGAGTTATCGCTCTCAACTGCATTCACCATACTTGCACAAGTAGAAGCCATAGTCCAATATAGACCACAACGTTTGTTACTACGAACCACAACCAAGGAACCCGCGATGAGTTTCCATTTTCCACCGTCATTGGTACTAACATATCCTTCATCATCTAGAACACCAACAGAAATTAGGTGCAGACGAACATCAAGTGCATGCTTTATATTGTTCAAAACTAGTTTAGTTCCAATACTAGTTTTCAAACAGATTGTACCAACACCAACCACCCTAGGTACAGTCTCATTATCCATAATTAAGGTTTCAAAGTCATCAGGAGTATAGGAAGAGAAAAATTCCTTCCTTGATGTCACATGAGATGCGGCACCAGTGTCCACAACCCAACTTGACTCATCACAAGCAATATTTATCAGATCTGCATCAAGGACTGTAACAAGATCATCAGTAAAAACAGTGGCTAGGCAATTTTCATTGCCATCTTCTTTATTTTCCTCTTTTTCTTTCTTCTCCCTCTTCAATTTCTGACAGAACCTCTTTGTGTACCCTTTCATGCCACAATGATAACATTCAATATCCCTAACTCTGCATCTGGATTTGCTTCTGCTATGTTCTCTATTTTGAGAACCACGATTTTTATTTCTCCCCCGGGAGCCAATTACCAGGACATCCGATGAAGAAGAAGAAGAACCTTGAGATTTTCTTCTCATTTCTTCGTTCAAGACACCACTCTTAGCGGAATCCATAGAGATCACACCATCCGGAGCAGAATTTGACAATGAAGTTCTAAATGTTTCCCAAGAGTCTGATAGGGAACCAAGTAGAAGCAAGCCTTGAATTTCTTCGTCAAATTTAATGCCCATAGCAGACAACTGGTTTAAGATTTCCTGAAAATTATTTAGATGATCTGTCATCGGAGAACCATCATGATATTTTAAGCTTAACATTTGTTTTATTAAGAACATTTTATTGTTCCAGTCTTTCGAGTATACAAGTTTTCAAGATGCTCCAATAGGGTATGAGCGTGTGTCTTCCTAGAAATATGGTTCAACACATTATCGTCAACCTATTACCTAATAAATCCACACACCTGTTTGTGCAACAGATTCCACTCTTAATCTGTTTTATTATCAGGCTTTACAGGGGTAAAGACTGGTTGATAAAAATTCTTGACATAAAGCAAATCTTCCATTTTTCCCTTCCAAATGGTATAATTAACACCATTCAAAGTAATCATTCTACTAATGTTGGCTTCCATAGTTTTCCCCCCCAAAAAATGTATTAAATCAAAGTAAATCTTTTCTAATATGAAAGTTCAGACCACGTTGCAAGCACAGAGCATACTCAGACAAAACCTTGCTCTGATACCAGTTTATTGGGAAAACAAGGACTAACAGAAAAAAATATATATAGTCAAAATAGTAGAAATAAAATGAAAAAAATGATGACACCAAGAATTTTACGTAAAAACCCAAATAAGGGAAAAACCACAGGCCAAGAGGAGCAACTGATATCACTATAGTAAGGAGTTTTACACTGGGTAGTACCGAGTACAATACTCAGAAAGGACTACCACACACTCAAAAAGAATAACACTCTTTTAGTTTCCACCTTACAAAAATATCGCTCACACACTATTTTTTTCACAGACTATTTTCTTATAGTCTATAGAATACCTCACAGCTCTCTGAATATTTTTCTCTCTATCTGTGAACTTTGATGTGTTAAAATAAGGAGATGAAAAGCTCCTTTTATAGGAACTTCCGCCTACCCTTTTTGACAAAAAATGCGGAGAGATTGCAATTTGCAATTGCAGTTACTTTTGACAAAAGAAAAAAAACATTGGCCAGCCACTTTTGACAAAGAAAGTGTGGCCATCAAATGTGTTTGAAAAATTGGTGGGGACTGGACCCCACATTAATACCACATAGGAAAGCCAAAAGAAGGGCTAGAAAGCAGAATTACTCTTAGAATCCAAAATAAATCTCCAGAAAAAATTGAAAATAAAGCTCGTGATAATGAAAAACGTGAAAAGTTTTCAATCTTACATGATATAATTTTGAAAGCATGAGGTACAACTCAAGAAGATAATATTCTAAACACATAGTAAATTATGCAGACAGACAAACTTAGGGCAACTAATCCTAGTCTGAAATACTGAAATATTGAAGTGCTGAGATTGCATCTTTAGGGGAAGGGAAGGCATCATGAGATAACATGTGTTATTTTCATCTGACCTTTGCTTTCTTCAGAGTGTCAGAATCAATATCAATGCTATGCTCATCAACAATGTAGTCTATCATCTTCAAAGACATATCTTCATGGGACCTGAATTTTTTTTATTCAGTAAGTCGTTAGAAAAGTAGACTTAAATAAGGAATTTTTAAATAAGATCTCTGAACAGGCTTTGAACATGGGAGGAGAAATTTTTGAAAGGCTAATTTAGCTAACCTCAAGTTCATCTAAAGTATGGAGGAGAATCAAATAGGAGGAACACTCATCAAATGATTTTCCACAAAGAAAAGTATCTCACAAGATCATATGAGTCACAAAAATCACGCTCAATCCATCTGCTGCTCGTATTACAATTACTCATATGTTTGAAAAAGTACATTAATAGCTTCAAACTACAGGGAGTAGTACAGTTACAGAAAAACACGAAAAATGAATGAGTGGTGCTGCCATACACTCTGTTTTGCAATATACCTAACCATACATATATGTCAAATTTGATCTCAACATTTTGAGCTTACATAAGTGATGGCATTCTTTTGAAGCCACGAATACTGCAATATCTCTGTTGGGGGAATAAGGATATAACCCACGAATAGTGATTGTTTTGGCAATGTTATACAGACTCTTTCAGTCATTGACTAATTTTTAGAAGAAGAGAACAGAGGAGTACTTTAACTTAAAATGGACGAAAGGGGCAGAGATAGGCAGAAAAAAGCCTACACAATCATGCATTGACGCACAATAAGAAAAAGAGTTTTAGGAGTACTTATAGTGCCGAGCGGACCAAATATCTCTGTAAGGGAGCATTAAAGGAGTTCATTGTATCAAATCCTTGAGTTCTGGTGGATGAAAAGGAGAGAAAGAGTTTTTATATTAACAATTACCATTTAATGCCGTCACAAATCCGAGGAAGAAATTCACGCTCAAACATGTGACTGAATGGCCCATGACCCACATCATGTAGTAATCCTAGATGAACTCAAGTAAGAACAATGGTCAAATGCTGTTGAGAAAATGAACTTTAGCTGGTATGTTTAACTCACCAGCAAGTTTCACAGTCTGTACATCAAAAGATTCAATGCCAAGCTCCAGTCCCTACAACCACAGCACGTCCATCAAAACATTTTATCATATATAGGGCCAATATATTAGGATATAGTCCTACTTGATAGGTCTTAAGTCTATGTACAGCATCACTGGCCAGCCAATAGACCCCTAGGGAATGCTCAAACCGAGAGTGCACAGCCCCAGGATAAACCATGTATGTAAGACCTAGGACAGAAATTGAGATTGAGTCAAAATTACTAGTTTACAACTCTAATTGATGATTCACCAGAACCTCACTATACTCCTTTTCTAAAAGAAGATTAATACGTAAAAGACAACAATGATTGTTTTAAGTATTAGTGTTCATATATAGATGACCCAGATATGATGAAGTCATCTGAAACACAGGCTTGCTGAAAGAAATAGTTGTTGGTGTCTAAGGAGTACAAAGTTAAAATGATAAAATGGACAATATATAGAAATCTTGTTCCTAATAACTTTGTTTTAGCCTTTCTCTGCAAAAAATAATTCTTGTGAAGAATTTGTCTTGCAAAACTTTGAGCAAATTGACAATAAAATAACAAAGTCAGGGTCAAGCTAGTAGTCCTAATGGCCACACCATCACCCCAGAAGATTCCATGAGAGTCAAGATTAGCCATATATGATCATACCGGAAATATCATGCAGCATTCAGAAACCTATTACTACTAAGCTTCTCTAATATGGAAGGCCATAAAAGTGGATACATCACCTGCAACTTATTCAACAACCGCTGAAACCAAAATTTAATAACGTGCTTATGACATTACATGGCCAAATTTATCCTACAAGCCTAAAAGATATACATTTGCAAAGCCTCAAAATTTTATTTTCATCAGTAATCACAAAATCATTATCCTACACATTAAAGAGTTCGTCTAAGCAACCAGTGGTGGAGCTAGACGTTTTACTTAGGCAGTTCAAAATTTGAAGAAGTAGCCACATGAACTTGTCGAAGGGGGTTCGAAATCTATTTTATATATATAAAAAATTATTTCAACCATGTATAAATAGTATAATTTTCCAACGAAGAGGGTTCGGATGAACCCCCTAACCACAAGGTGGCTCCGCCCCTGTAAGCAACAGCTTTACGTAAACACACATTCACCTGCTCTTTAAGTAAAACTTAAAAAGAAATAAAGGATATGCGTACCTAGCTGCTTCAAATCGCGAAGCCTGTAACATCACAAGAAAACACAATTGGAATTATTTCCAGCCAACCAAAAATGTCTGGAGCAGAAAAGAAACACTATACAAACAAATTAAGCTTGCCTCTGAAATTGTTCAGTGTCAATGAACTTCAGTGATTGCTGCAATCAAAGGGTGGAATTGTTGTTAAATACAGTATAAATATGGAAAATCTGATATCTTCACCGAGTGCTGATATCGAAGAAAACGTATATCATACATGCCCATATATATACTCTATTTGACTTTAAAAAATCTATATTCACGTGAATCAAACCTTAAAATGTGAATGATGCTTTTCACGAAGGAAATACTATTGCTCTACGAAAAGTTACCTATCTGCTTAATCAGTACTCCGTCTGTCCCAATTTATACGTCACCTTTTGGATTTGAAATTTCGAGATTCAAACAAGTGTATCTTACTGTAATTTTTTCATATATCTTTTAAATATTTTGAATTCAACCGCTGTGACTTATAGTGCTTTTACATAATTTCCACAAATATAAATTTTATTTCAAAAAATTTGAAGATTTCGTGCTCAAATTTACAATCAAAATTAAACTATTGAAATTCGAAATATGACACATAAATTAGAACGAAAGAAATAGGTACTACTTTGAAAGAAGAGAGTCAACAAAATTATAGAAGAAACAAGTTAGAAAAAAGTACTCAAAGAAGTCAAACTGGTCATGATCATATTTTAGCCTAATTGATATGTCTTGCTACGCTAAGCATGGGTAAAGACAGCCGTTTATAGGCCCAAATAGAATTGACTAGCAACAGTTCACCAGAAAAGGAAAGTGTCTCCTTTTTCTCAGAAACTATTCCCACTACACAAATAATCGCGTACCCGCATAGCATACAACCAATATGTATAAGCCACGAAACTTTTCCTTTTTCTCATACAGGATGACGTTGTATCTAATTTCTAAATTTTTTATGCTGTATCTGAATTTACATGAGGTTTCCGGTCAGGAATAAAAGCAGTTCAAATTAACAATCAATATCTTCAATTGAAAAGCAAAAAACCGTAAGCTGATATAACTTTTGGAGAAATCGAAGATGAACGGCGAGTTCGGAAATAACTACAGCGTGTAAATCATTATAAAAGAGTTGAGTTACAAACCATACGCGGTGGAATTTCACCGCTCGAACAGGAAAAACAAAATTTAAATTATCGACTCAACTTCCTCGAATGAAAAGCAAAACAGAGCAGAAATAAGTGCAACTGTGCTGAAAAGTAAAGACGTACTCGATTATGAAAAGAATATCCACACGCCAAGAAGAAAAGCGGAATTACAAAGTATACGCTACGAAACTTCAAGACCGGACAGGAAAGCAAAATACGAATTATAAAGGCAATTACTCCATTTCTAAAGCAAAACGAGCGGAAATTAGCATATTCATGCTGAAAGACAAACACGAACACCGAGTTTAAACGATTATAACATGCAAAACAGAACAACGGAATTAGAAATTTCACACTCAAACCAGAGAAAAGAAATTCAAATTACTGAAACAATTTTTTTTCATTTCAAACGCCAAATCAGTAGAAATAAACTCAAAATGTTCTGAAAAGCAAAAACGAAGTCCGATTATGATAAGAATTAAAGCATGCAAAGCAGAACAAAAAAAACAGAATTAGAAACCATACGCGATCGAGATAGATGTTGCCGTGAACATTATCATGAATATGCTTGGAGAACCGCCGGTCGTCGAACGGAGCCGCGCCGTAGTTGTAGCTCGGTAATAGGTCACCGTTGTTACAATCTCCCATAGGAAACTGTTTCAGGTACTGGTGTAGATAATTCCGGAGAGACTATTTTGGTTGTGTAAAGGTTTCGAGTGAGAGAATTTGGTTTCTATAGCCTTTAAACTTTGCTTTTTATAGGGAAGAATGGAGGAGTGCGAGGAGGGGGAAAGGCGTCAGGTACAGGAATTTTGGAGTGGTGGTAAAGTGATGGAGATGCCTCCAAGTAACATAAGTTTCTTATTATACGCGCAGTGGAAGAGCGTGTTACAGCCTACACATGATTACTTCCAGTAGGGGGTGTGCATCGGTTTGTTTCGTTCGTTTTTAATTATAAAAATTGAAAGTTTTTGGAGGGGGTGATGGGTGTGGGAGGGAGAGTTGGGCGGGTGGTGTAAAAATTCAAAAACGATAATTTTTATAATTTTTTAAAGAAAATTTTTGACGTGGGCGGTGGGGGAAGGGGAGAAGGTGGGGGTCGGGTATGTGGTTGTGAATTTTTTTAAAAAATAAATTTAAAATTTTTAAAAAAAGATTTTTTGGAGGTGGCGGAAGGGGGGTTATGTGGTGGTGTAGCAAATTTAAAATAATAATAATTAATAACTACAAATAAAAAAATTAGTGAATTGGGGTGCAGAGGAAGGCGGGGTGGGGAGGTATGTGGTGATGTAAAAAAAAAATTGTATTAAAAAAAAGAATCAAAAATATCTTTGAATTAAAAAAGAAGAGGGAGAGGGATTGATGTGGCCGTCCATGTGGTTATTATTTTTCATGTGGCATTGCTATATCAGCTTAAATAGTCAATCGTTAAGTGGGGGTATTAATGGTCTTATTCGATAACGGTGAGGGTATATTTCCTACCAAAAATAAATGGATAATATATGTAGTCTATTTTAAATAATTTAAGAATATTTTTGATTATTTTTCGTTCTCAAAAAATAAAACATGATAAATAATTTAAGACGAAATGTATATTCTCTTTTTAATTATTATTAATTTTATTTTATTTTCGAAATTTAATTATATAAACTCTCATAAAGCAAAAGATGAGACAAATGATTTAAGACGAAAGGCGTGTTCACTTTCCTTTATTATTTTGCATTTTTCTTGTTCGACAATGCATTTCAAATGCCAACAAGGAAGGGTTGTGCTATGAAAATTGTACATACGGTAAAATCTAGATAAAGTAATAATCTCGTTAAATAAATATATTTTTTTGATTTTAATTTGAATCAATTATATTAAAGTAATATTCTCGCTAAATGCATTAGATGATAATTAAAAATAAAGTATTAAAGGTCAAAAAAAATATAAAGTAATAATTACTAAAATACATTAAAAAATTATATATATTTAATCAGTCAATAATACTAGACCAATAAGTATTTCTTTTTAAAATATGATTCTATAGTTGATTGTTTTTTTTTCTCACCAAAATCAAAATTAATCTCATCCTTAACTATTTTTCATTTCATTTGACAAATACTATGCCGACCTTTTGAGAGTGTAGGATATTGTTGATTGACTAATAGTCAAATCAAATTTTTGTTTCACCCATTTTTGCAAATCTTTTTGGCTAATAGTTGGATTCTCTTTTTTATGCTCACATATTGCGTTTCTTATTTTATTGGTTAAAGATGATTTTTGTATGTCTTTCAAATGATGAGAAGACATTATACTTTGATTATGATTTTTAAACATCTAGTTTTTTTCTTTTATAGTTAACATAAAATCTCTTCATATTCTATATACATGAATACAATTAGAAACATTAAACTTCACTATAGTCGTTTAGCTTCCCTAGATTTAAATAATAAATATGCAAAGACTACATACACTTTTTAGTTTTCTAGATTTAAACTTTTGAAATTCTTAATTCAAATATATTTTTTCTTTCTTATGACACATATTGCAAAATACTCTCTAAAATAATAAATATTTATTTATTAGGAAACTAAAAAGTGTATGTAGTCTTTGCATATTTATTATTTAAATCTAGGAAGCTAAACGAATATAGTGAAATTTAATATAGTAAAATTTAATGTTTCTAATTGTATTTATTATGCATTTATCGATAAACTAATAATCTCAATAAATAAATATTTTTTTTGATCCAAACATATGTAGTTATAGAAGTTTTACGGTATATAATTTGTGAATCTGCATGCCACCTAAGAGAATAGCTCCTACCTTTCTATATTCATAACTCTCACAACTTTTTATTTTTATAACCGTTTTGAAATTTCTCTATGTAATAATCTTTTATATATATATATATATATATATATATATATATATATAAAAGAATCCTAGGAATGATGTGGCGTACTGTAAGGACAGAATGAAAATTTATCCTTTTTTCCTATATTTTATTTCATTTAAAATTTTAAAATTGTTAGATAGTGTGTTAAATTGGATATCCACTAATGGATTATTTAATATACATGGGGCCCACTGAAAGTGGGCAACCCACCAATTTCTAATCTTTTTCTAGGCTATTTATAGCCTTGTTTTGGCATGGCAAGAAAAAATAATATAACACGGAAGAATTTTGTTTTCCTCCTCTGCTCTCCTTTTAATTCTCTTATCCTCTTCGTTTTGTTTGCTCAATTTAGTGTATTTTACAATACGTTATCAGCACGAGGCTCCGGTTATTTGTTTTTGAAGGTAACAAAAAGTGGTAAGAATTTTATTTAATTTCCTTTTCATATAATGGCAAATATTTCAAAAATTGAATTTGTAGCTTTGGATATCTCTGGAAAAGATTACTCCTCATGGGCACTAGATGCCGAAATTCATCTTGAATCGATGGGTCTGACAGACACCATCAAAGATGATAACACGGCATCTAGTCAAGACCGTGCAAAAGTTATGATTTTTCTCCGCCACCATCTTGACGAGGGTCTTAAATTACAATATCTTACATTAAAAGATCCCTTGAAATTATGGAAAAATTTAAAAGAAAGGTATGACCACCTGAAGTTGGTCATGCTTCCACAAGCACGTTATGACTGGTTAAATCTGAGACTGATGGACTTTAAAAATATAACTGAATATAATTCTGCTTTATTTAGAATTATAGCTCAGTTAACTTTATGCGGAGATGAAATCACGGAACAAGATAAACTTGAAAAAACATACTCCACATTTCCACCCGCGAATATGCTCTTGCAGCAGCAATATCGCGAAAAAGGCTTTAAAAAATATTCTGAATTACTTTCTCACCTTCTTATTGCTGAAAGACATAATGAACTATTAATGAAAAATCATGATAGTCGGCCAGTTGGTTCTTTGCCACTCCCTAAAGTGAATTAAGCAAATTCTAACCAACGAGAAAGAGGTCATGGCCCCAGTCGTGGTCGTGGTCGTAGTCAAAGAAAAATTTTTAATCATGATGTTCGGCTGGCACCGAGAAATAACCAGCAATATAAAAGGCAGGGTAAAAAGCCAGAAGCTTTACCGAAGAATAATTCAGAAACAATATGTCATAGATGTGGAGGTGTGGGGCACTGGTCGCGGATTTGCCGGTCATCAAAACGCTTGGTTCAGCTATATCAGGCATCGTTAAAGAGGGCAAAAAATAATCCAGAGACAAATTTTATCTCTGAGGACAATATTGAGCCCATGCATCTGGATGTAGCTGATTTCTTTAATTTTCCAGAAGTAAATATGAATGTTGATAAGCCCGATAATATTTAAACAATTCTCTTTGTTGTTGTATGTATTAAATATTATGTTTGTATTTTTCTAGATTCATGTAATAAAATAAAATTTTGTATAATAAATTATGTATTAATTATAATATTTACTTTCTTTCTTTGTGAAGAAAATATGGAAATGCCTCAAATCTTGTTTGGATCAATGATAAATCACGAGGATATTTGTGTAATTGATAGTGGAACAACCCATGCTATATTTAAAGACGAGAAATATTTTTCCAATTTACTTAGAAGAAAAGCTAATGTTACTACGATATCTGGCAATTCCAAAATGATTGAAGGCTCCGTAAGAGCTACTATAATTCTGCCTAAAGGAACAAAAATTGTTATAGAAGATGCACTATTTTCTTCTAAATCCCCAAGAAACTTGTTAAGTTTTAAAGATATCCGCAGAAATGGATATCATGTTGAGACATTAAATGAAATGAATATTGAATATCTTGGTATAACCAAGAGTGTCTCAGGCCAGAAATATATTTTGGAAAAATTACCAACTCTGTCATCTAGCCTATATTATGCAAAAATTAGTGCAATTGAAGCAAATATGATCGTAAACCAGAAGTTTACTGATCCAAATATATTTGTGCTATGACATGATCGAATAGGTCATCCTGGATCAATAATGATGAGACGAATTCTTGAAAATTCAACTGGACATCCGTTAAAAAACCAGAAGATTCTTACAAATGATGAATTTTCATGTGCTGCTTGTTATCAAGGCAAATTAATTGCCAGGCCATCGACCCTGAAGGTTGGCATCGAATCTCCTGGATTTTTAGAGCGTATACATGGAGATATATGTGGACCTATTCATCCACCAAGTGGATTGTTTAGATATTTTATGGTCCTAATAGATGCATCATCTAGATGGTCTCATGTGTGCCTGTTATCATCTCGCAACCTGGCGTTTGCGAAGTTGTTAGCACAAATAATAAGATTGAGAGCGCAATTCCCAGATTATCCAACTAAGGCCATTCGCCTTGATAATGCTGGAGAATTTACATCCCAAGCATTTAATGATTATTGCTTATCAATTGAGATAAAAATTAAACATCCTGTTGCACATGTTCATACTCAAAATGGCCTTGCAGAGTCATTTATAAAGCGCCTACAATTGATAGCAAGACCTCTACTAATGAAAACAAAATTGCCAATTACTGTTTGGGGTCATGCTATTTTATATGCAGCAGCACTTGTACGTCTAAAACCGACACATTATAATAAATACTCTCCGTCACAATTAGTATTTGGTCATGAACCAAATATGGCCCATTTAAGAATTTTTGGTTGTGCAGTATACGTGCCTGTAGCACCACTACAACGTACAAAAATGGGCCCTCAACGAAGGTTGGGCATATATGTTGGATTTGACTCACCCTCCATAATTCGATACCTTGAACCGTTGACTAGAGATTTATTCACTGCACGATTTGCAGATTGTCGGTTTGATGAAACAATTTTCCCGCCATTAGGGGGAGAGAAAAAGGAACCCAAAAAAGAAAAAGAAATTGCGTGGAAAGTTTCATCACTATCATATTTTGATCCACGCACCCGCACATGTGAACAGGAAGTCCAGAAGATTATCCACTTGCAGAAAATAGCAAATTAAATGCAAGATGCATTTACTGATTTGAAACGGATAACTAAGTCACATATCCCTGCAGTGAATGTACCTATCCGAATTGATGTCCCAAAAGGACCATCTACAAATATCATAGCTTCTGAATCCCAAACACGCCAAAAGCGTGGTAGACCGTTAGGTTCAAAGGATAAAAATCCTAGAAAAAGAAGCATAAGAAATAATAAAGATGATACTACACACGAACTTCCTGAAGAAGGTCAAGGTTTGAGTAATCCTGATATTCCTGAAGAAATCAGTGAACCCGAGACTCAAGTGAATGAAGAACTTTCAATAAGTTCTACCGGTGATGAGATAAATTTAGATCGATCAAAAATTACGGTGGATAATGTTTTTGCATATAATGTTGCAATTAACCTCATGCAAGATAGTGAAAGTCTTGAACCTAAATCCGTCGAAGATTGTCGACGTAGATGTGATTGGCCAGAATGGCAAAAGGCAATTCAATCAGAATTAGACTCACTTGCTAAACGTGAGGTTTTTGGACCTGTAGTCCAAACCCCTGAAGGTGTAAAACCAGTTGGTTATAAATGGATTTTTGTTAGAAAACGAAATGAGAGAAATGAAATTGTAAGATATAAGGCACTCCTTGTTGCACAAGGATTCTCTCAAAGATCCGGAGTCAACTATGAAGAAACATATTCACCGGTTATGGATGGAATAACATTTCGATATCTCATCAGTTTAGCTGTACATAAAAATCTTGAAATACACCTAATGGATGTGGTTACAGCTTACCTTTATGGTTCACTTGATAATGAAATTTACATGAAAATCCCAGAAGGATTAAAATTACCTGAAGCATGTAAAAAATCTCGGGAAGTATACTCAATAAAATTACAAAGATCATTATATGGTCTGAAACAATCAGGGCGCATGTGGTATAATCGCCTAAGTGGGTACTTAATAAATGAAGGCTATATTAATGATGTTATTTGTCCATGTGTTTTTATTAAGAAAACGGAATCAGAGTTTGTTATACTCGCCGTTTATGTTGATGACATAAATCTCATTGGAACCCCTAAAGAGGTCCAAAAGGCAATTGAATATCTAAAGAAAGAATTTGAAATGAAAGACCTTGGAAAGACAAAACTTTGTCTAGGTCTGCAAATTGAACATTTAGCAGACGGAGTTTTTGTCCATCAATCTGCCTACACTGAGAAAATCTTAAAAAGATTTTACATGGACAAAGCACATCCATTAAGTACTCCAATGGTTGTTCGATCACTTGAAGTGGAAAATGATCAGTTTCGACCTCCAGAAGAGGATGAAGAAATTCTTGGTCCTGAAGTACCATATCTCAGTGTTATTGGTGCACTTATGTACCTTGCTAACGCAACTAGGCCTGATATAACATTTTCTGTAAATTTGCTAGCAAGGTATAGTTCATCCCCAACGCGAAGGCATTGGAACGGTATCAAACATATTTTGCGATACCTGAAGGGTACTATTGATATGGGTTTGTTTTATACTAACAAAGGTTGTGCAGACCTTATTGGTTATGTAGATGCAGGTTATTTATCAGACCCACATAAAGCTCGATCTCAGACAGGTTATCTGTTTACACATGGAGGGACTGCTATATCATGGCGATCTACAAAACAGTCCATTGTTGCTACTTCTTCAAATCATGCTGAAATAATAGCAATTCATGAAGCAAGTAGAGAATGTGTGTGGTTGAGATCGATGATACAGTTCATCAAAGAAAGATGTGGTCTAGAAAATAATGTTAAAATACCCACAATTATATTCGAAGACAATGCCGCGTGCATAGCTCAATTGAAAGGTGGCTTCATAAAAGGAGACAGAACGAAACACATTTCACCAAAATTATTCTTCACACATGATCTTCAGAAGAATGGTGAAATTGATGTACAACAAGTTCGTTCAAGTGATAATCTTGCAGATTTATTCACAAAGGCATTACCAACATCAACTTTTGAGAAGCTAAGGCATAAGGTTGGAATGCGTCGTCTCCAAAATATCAAATGAAGCTTTCATCAGGGGGAGTAAATACGCGCTGCACTCTTTTTTCCTTAACCAAGGTTTTGTCCCACTGGGTTTTCCTGGTAAGGTTTTTAATGAGGCAGCAATCAAGGCGTATTACCAGATCTGTGTACTCTTTTTCCTTCATTAGGCTTTTCCCACTGGGTTTTTTCCTAGTAAGGTTTTAACGAGACACAACATCAGAATAACTTAGTATATTATTTCTTGTAAAGTATTTTTTATGAAGGCACATTACACGTGGACATCCAAGGGGGAGTGTTAGATAGTGTGTTAAATTGGATATCCACTAATGGATTATTTAATATACATGGGGCCCACTGAAAGTGGGCAACCCACCAATTTCTAATCTTTTTCTAGGCTATTTATAGCCTTGTTTTGGCATGGCAAGAAAAAATAATATAACACGGAAGAATTTTGTTTTCCTCCTCTGCTCTCCTTTTAATTCTCTTATCCTCTCCGTTTTGTTTGCTCAATTTAGTGTATTTTACAACAAAAATCAATTATTTATTTTAATGAACTTCATGAATGCTTAAACCCGAACAGGCGCTTTCTTTGTCCAATTAAAATACCCAAACCTTCACTTTTGCCTTTTCCTTCTACCGTGAACAGTCACATTTGTTCCATTCATCAGGACTTCTTGTCCAACATACAGGCCATGTTTTACGTACGCCCAGTGATGCCGTCATCAAGCAACATTAGCATCAATAGGGCGTTATCGATGGCATTGTTATCACTTGCAATCAATGCGGGTCCTTATTTTACTATCCACGTAAATCCCCAAAGCCTTTTCTCCATTCCTCTGCATCTTCCCACGCCGCAAAGGTAATTTTTCTTGAATTTCGTGATTTATTTATCTTTTTATGATCATGTTTGGTTCGGCATCGTTATCTTGAATAGTTCTTATTTTGTGAATTGTGATGAGTTTATCTATTATCATGTCTGATTAATAAGGAATTGTGTTTGTTTGATCATGGATTTCGAATACATGGATGAAAACAAAAACTAAATCGTTGTTTGCAAGTTAATTTTTGGACTTCCACTTTCAAAATTTCAACTTTTCTAATTGTCTGAGAGAAAAAAATAAAATCATACAAAAAAAATTCCCAAGAAAGACGTAACTTGCCCTTATTTGAAATTCCTAACAGTTTAACAGCAAGATCAGATACAATTTTTTATGATCACCATTGTTATATTGGGTTTAAAGATGTAAAAAGCCAGATAATTCAACAGAACCTACTAAACAAGTTGTAATTGTCCTAATCCAAGAAACAAAAACTAAATAGACATACCAAGGTATAATAGTAATACAGGGAAAGTTTACGACTGTACGGAACCCAATATTATGCTTATAAATATAAACAACAAGTGAACGGATCAAATCTAGAACAAGAGGGAGGGAGGGGGGCGGGGGATTAAGAAATGGGGTGGTAATAGTATGGGGAGTGTGAAGAAGACAACTAGACGTGTATACTGTATAGCAATGGGGAATTTTTCTTTGAGTCTATAGCTATGGGGATGTGTGCTTTTGTATATCTATATTATAAAATGCAATTCATGAATGGCAAACTTGATGAGTAGATAGAGTTATAGAATGAGAAATTAGGTGTCAATTGGAAGGACGCTCCTTCGGGACAGGACAAATTTGTTTTGTTTCATCTTTCATATCAATGTCTTTCATTTTGACTTCATGCGAAGGGTTAAAAATGGGATTTCAGTTGGATTAGGGGTCGTTTCATAGAGGGTATTACAAAAAATAATGAATGTTTAGTATTATAAATTACAATAATTTACAATTTGAAAATTAAAATATACACAAAATAATTACAATAAAAGAAAGAGTTGTTTGATTTCAAAATCTGATATATATATATCACTTATGTACTAGTGTTACGATTTATGACCACGCGAAGCGCGGGCTACTTCTAGTAATCGGATAAATATGAGCTTGAAAGTCACACAGGCAAGCATAAAAAAAAATAAGAAGAATTGTATTTTTGTCATATTTTTTTAAAACTTAACAACTCTAGTGATAACGTCGTCTTATGTTCAACCATGAAATCAGAAGTTTGACTAACTATATAAATGTGGTGCAATAATGAGATTGTTTTATTCTTAGTCAGAAATATCTCGAATTCGAATGCAATGCTGAACCAAATGTTGTTGTCCAAACTGGCTCTAAAAAGCTTTATGACTTCTAGGCTCTAGCTACCACAGTCCACAGGATCTCATTTTTTTTTCTTGTAGAGTGAAGAGTGAAAGAGAAATTACTCTTGGTAAATCAAATAGTCTTCTAGGATAGTTTTCTGCTAAGTCTTTCCTTTTCCCACCACCACGAAATATTGTGAGATTGATTTCATAGTTAACAATTTTTTTGGACTAAATAATAAAAATGAAGAAATTCGTGGCAAGATTTCAACCCTAAGGCTCTATATGCTGTGTAAATCCAGATTAATTGAGCGAGTATTTGATTTGACGTTGCTGAGAACCGGCGCTACTAAAACAAAGCTAATGCCAGTAGGTTGATTGACCTCATACAAATATAGTTGTACCATTTTTCGGGTAAACACTATTTCCAGCCCTAAGCCCTCACAGCTTTCTGGATTGCAAATAAAACAAATCGGAGTTAAAAAGAAAATTGTAAAAATTACAAGCCTAGAGTACTGTATGAACTCTATAACTTAAGTGATGCGTCGGACTTAGAAAATCTTAGGCCAAACTAAATGTTGATCAGTGAAGACAAGAAAGCTTTTAAGTGTAGACGACTACTTGGACAAGATGACTGATTTCATGAGGTATACGCATTGAAACTGTGTGACATTATGAATAAACCTGACATCTTATATATATACAAAAAAGGATCTTAGATTCGCCTTCGTGGCGCTCCTTAGAAGGTCGGTCCTAACCCGTCTACAAAATGGGGCTAGTGTTCAGTCTTGGGGGAGCAGAATCGTATCTGGGAGTGGTTCTTCGGATCGATCACAAATTCTCGGTCCCGTCTTTTGGCTTCCTCTCCAGTTGACCTCTCTTGTTTCCATCCCACCATGAGAAGGTAGAGAGCAAAACCAACCCAGCAAACAACTATTACTATGCCATCTCTCCCTTCCTCTTTCAATCGAAACATTCGACGCAGATAGCTTCGGTGGCCCCCGCTTCTGCCTCTATCAGGCGGCAACAGTTGTTGAGTACCCTGAGGAAGGTACCAGATTGTCTTCTAGTTGTAGCGCCTTCGCTTACCGGAGAGCGGATTCTTTATTACTGATTTTTCGTTGTTGATCGCACTAAAAGCATAAAAAAATTAGTTGACTTCGCCGGTACAGCTGCAGTGGGTTTGTTGATGGGCATGAGTGGATCTACGTACCCCGAGAATAGAAGTTAGAGAATCTAAGTCTGGAGAAAAAAAATCCAAACGGTCTAACCTAACCACCAGGGCGGACCCCAACCGAAAGGCGCTAGACGGACTAAGGGCAAGCGCGCCTTCGAAAGCTTCTTCTCGAGTTTGAAGCATGAAGCGGTCTTGTGAGTCATTTATTCTCAAAGCTGGTTGGGAATCGAAAAGAAATCGAACGAGCATTCGTTGCCTAGAGGTGGCAGGAGCGCAACGACCTGGTTCCTTCTCTCTCTTGAAAGTGAAAGTTGAAGGCGTTGAAGAAGGTACAGAAGCCGAACGAAGTATGAACGTCCAGGAAGTTGCAAAGGGATTTTTGAACAACCCAGGAGATGCAGGAGCCGCCAGCCAGATCGACCAACAAATGATAGGCCAGAGAGATGGGTGATCTCTCGAATTAAGGTTTCCGATTAGATTGGTTATAAGTCTACCATATTCTACCACCTCTCCTCTCCAATGCTCGATCAAACTTGCGTTCCCCAGGCGCGGCCGGCATTTCTGTCAATCGGCTACGACTTCAAGGGATGGACTTGATAGAACGTTCAACCACTTGCTAATTTTGTAGGAGATGAAATTGACTACTGGTCGAGACCTACCCTTGTGCGAGTGACTGACGGGGGGAAGCCATCATTTGTTTTATCTCTTTTATTTATTTATTTTTACCTGTTCTCCTTTTAAAAATGATGAAAAAGACGTGTATTTTCAAAACTGGAAAAAAAGGAACAGTCACTTCCTTTGGCTGACAAAATGAAAAGTCATTTTAATCCCTTTGAAACATTGAGCAACCAATTCATTGCTCTAAAAGAAGTGCTTTGAATTTTTCAAATTCATCCCTCAAGAATTCATCCGTCACTGAAATTCCTCTTAACTAGGACTCTTTCATTCGTGTTTCTTACAAGATTACTTTGTTCTGCGTGTAACACCTTTCTACTACCAATCTTCTTCTTTTGCAGGCTAATTTCTTTTATTCGAAATATTTCAATTTCTTACACACATTTTCTCTAAATCTCCTATCTTTGATTTAGTATTTCATTAGTATCTTCCATATTAAGTAGGCACTTCAAGACAACAAAATATGAACAGATGTACAAAGTGATTTCATATATCTTAGTAGGCATGTCGATTGATAGCAAGTGTTTAAGAGAAGGCATAAATCATCTCTTTCTGGTTTAGATATTTGTTGGTTCTGTTCCATATTTAATTGGTATTTCATATATAAATTGTATTCAGTATTCTAAATTTTTGTGTGATTTTATATTCAATTGTAGCATTGTAATTTAGTTCCATCTGGGCGAAGGAATTTTGAGATTGTTTTCCATGAAACGTTTTAGACCCTTTAATGCTCCTTTTGTTTACTACTATTTACAGGATTGTAATGCAACTATGTTTTGCTTATATCTTAGTGCTTGATTTTCCATTGATATGTAATAAAAATTTCTCAAATTACTCTTCTTCTGCCCTTTAAAATTTATGTTCTGATAATAAATTTTATTCCCTTTGCATTTCCACTTTTTTCTCTTATTTGTGTTCTTAATTAATAACTTCTAAGTTCGCCTTTTGTGCTATAACATGATTGGGATTTGGAAACATTCTCTTTCGCTGATGTACACTTCATCAAAGGTCAGTAAACGAGTGAACTTTAATTTAGTGGGACTTTGCATGTTCATATCTGTGTGAATGATTTTTCTTGCCTCAGTTGTTTGTTATTTTCCACCTAGTCTTTGGTGTCCGTTATCCGTAGTGGAATCCGACTATTTCAGAATTACACCACATATAGTCCCATTTGGGGGAAAACACTCCCTACCAAGTATTTCTCCATATCCATGTTTCGAATCTGAGATCTTTGATTAAGAGAGCAGCATCCTCATCCACTTCACCACATCCTTTGATGGTTTCTTACCTCTTTTAATTTAAGCAAAAAAGAAGAAAATTATAAAACATCAAATACAATTTGATTATAAGGGTAAAATACAAAATACTTATATACGTATACCTAATGTAAATTGATAAA